>NC_092417.1:87273574-87468574 GCF_040894005.1 Engystomops pustulosus | reverse complement strand
TGGTAAGTGCTACGTTTCGGCTGACTCTATGCAGCCATTCTCACAGTGGTACTTACCTCCAGCACTTTCTGCGATCTTCAGCTTCTTCTTGAGGTTTCCTGGCAGTGCAGGCATAGGCATGTCATTGTGTGTGTGTGAGTGCATAGATGTGCATAGTGGGGGGCTCTGCTGTATATTTCATTCTTGAGGGGGCTCTGCTATACATTTCATTATTGTGGGGGCTCTGCTGGACATTGCATTATTGAGGGGCCTTTGATAGACATTTCATTATTGGGTGGGCTCTGCTGGACGTTTCATTGTTGAGGGAGCTCAGCTGGACATTTTATTATGGAGGGGGCTCTGCTGGGCATTACATTATTGAGGGGACTCCATAGGCATTGATTTTGCCATCATGCCAGTATATGTTGCATTAAGTGGGAAACACTCGATGGAAAAATTCACCAGCTGCTGCCGTTGGGCACTCCTCTTCCAACTTTCATGAAGGACAGATGAAAAGGATGACACATCCCACTGTATACAGTGAAAACCGTCCTAGCCCTCTGTTATAAAGATACTTTAGGAATCCATCCAATGTATCCTTACAAAAGAGGGCTAAGAATGAAATAAGAATGTGGCTGACATGTAGCTGAAATATGTACTTGTCTTTGCCCACCAGCTCAGGGAAAACTGTAAAAAATTGTAAATGACTCATATTACAGTCAAAAATAATTCCTCATGTACATCCTATTTCTTGTTGATTGTTCATGGCCATGTTCATAAGCTGCATTTGAATTGCATATAGAAAGTAAATTAGATTTCCTTCTTGAATAACCTAGAAGAAGAGCAGTTGGTCACTATATGGCAGAACCGAGAGAGAAGGAGGAGTTTCTACCAATCGAAGACACATGTAGACCTAAACCTTAGTAATAATGAACGAGAAATGCCTATTTTGCTGGTAATCATTACAAAACAAGTGTCGCTCATTCCCGATCACAGACAGAAATTTAATTATGTAATCATAAGCTTTGCCCCACTGCGTTGGCATTACATCTATGAATGCAATTTAAAAGCAGTGTGTGAATGCAGCCTTAGGGCAAAGCAGGTTTAGTTTGGGGTTCAGTGCTAACAATAGTCAGATACATGGTTTTTGAGGGATATAGGAGAAAATGTTAGGTAGATCTGTTAACTATCTACAGGTTTAATGAATGGATTTTTAGAAAGGATTATTTCCAGAAGGATGTAAAATCATTTGAAGGTCTTTTATGCATTGTCTATGGTAGAATAGCAACAGATGATAGTAGCAACATGCCCAACCCTCATTTTTAATAGTCTACAACTTTTAATCAACCTTTTATCCTCTGCTATTACTAAGTTGCTTTCATAGTTGACCTTTCCAAGCTGTAGGAATATAAAGCTCAAATATAATAATCTGTTAAACACATGTAATGTAGTTTTACTAAATAATTTGTGTAGCTATTTTGACCAAAAATATAAATCATATTCAACAGTTATTACATTTTATTTTAGAGCTAGCGATTGATTTGAAATATATGCTTTAATGTGCAGTAATAATTCATTATCGCATCCTGTGCTGGCCATAGTAACGTCTTAGACTTGGATTGTCTCCTTGAAATATAACTAAAGTAAAAAGCTACATTGTGTATGATTTAAGCAATTGTGTGTCCCAATTTTTTTAACTTATTTTTTCCCAATTTCTCAAAACATTCTCACTTCACAAAAACTTCCATTGAACTCATAGACAAATTAATAAAAAGTACAAGTGCTCCTCTGGTGTGGGTGCTGTAAATTATAAATCCACAAGGGAGTACTATAAAGCAGGAGGATGCTATATTGCAATCCATCAGAGAGTGCTGTATATAAATTATTTAGAGGATTGAACTGTATATAAACGCATTTAGGGAACCCTATATATGAGTTCATCATGTAGGTGCTGTATATAAATTTATAAAGGCGTATCCTGTATATAAATTCACTGTATGCATTTTTATCAGACATGACTTTTGATATAGCCCCATGATTTATAGGTATGACCCCTAGTGAGTGACTATTCCCCATACCTCAGCTTCCTGAATGCATGGTAGATGGAAAAAGGGATAATGTAGTCACATGGCTTATATGTTTTCCAAGGTGGTAAATGGAAAACAATGCCTCCTTTTGCTACCTTGCCAGGCAGCTCCCTTAACATTAAGTATGCCCTACAAGTAACACCAAGTATGACCTACAAGAAGCCTAATAACATGATGTGTGATTTAGCCAAACCAGTATATCTATTCCAGAAGGAACAGGCTCCCAACTGTAGACAGCAATGTTTTGACTTGGTTGGGTCTCTTCAGTACAGCGCAGGAAACTGGTTTGGCTGAGTGAGAGGCTATTGACTAGGGTCAGTGTCCAGCTGTTCCTTCTGGAATAGATATATCGGTTTGGCTTAATCCCACATCATATTATTAGGCTTAATATAAGTCATGCATGGTGTTGCCTTTTAAGATAGCAAAAGGAAGCATTGCTTTCCATTTCCCACCTTGTAAAATATATTTGCATATTTCCCAGGACCCCCTAGTGGAGCATCAAAGTTTCCACATGCCTATGAGGCGTCCTTAATTGGCAAACTTTCCATAAGGAAAACTCTTACTTCCTGACCCTAGTCACATGGCCTAGACATTAACATATCTTATAGAGAGTTAACACCATTAATAATTGTTTTAACCACATAAATATATTGTACTAGTAGAGCAGGTTCTAATGGTTTTTGTTGCTCCGATTTTTGTATTGTGCAGACCCATTCCCTCCCCTTCCAGTAATACGTTCACTAGAGATTACGTACTTGTTTCATAGTAGTTCCCTTTTAGACAGAGGGGCAGCCTGAGGCTAGCAGAGGGTGGCTTTATATCACAGTGGTAACATGTTCCCTTTTTTTAAAGAACATAATTAGGACTGGGTCATCTGTACAATGTATGGCACAGAGCAAGACAATGTTACCACTCAGGAGGCCACCTTTCATCATTTTACACATAGAAGAATAGGCAGCAGAGGTTACATCATGAACCAGCACAAAAATCTGAAACTATAGCTCACCACCTCCTGAATTATATGTCAGAAAAGAGTCTGTTCTAAACATATAACAAAGGTGCACTGAAGTAGACTACATCTGCATGACATCTCACAGAATGAAAACATTGCATGAACCACACACACAACCTAATATTATAAGATTCTCATTCACTTTAAACTTGTAGATTGGTAGGTAAAGGTGGATTTACCTTAATTCACTTAAAGATTACTTTACTGTATTGGTCTCATTAAGACTATTTATACCCGATTTTTCTACCAATGCCCCAATTATAGACTGACATATATCACTCATTTAGCCTTGCAGTGATCCCTCTTGAATGCCCATCTCGCTCCCAGGACATAGCCTGCTGCCAGCGACATATTACAGTTTATATCTAGGCATATCTAACATATATTTTATTATACTTTAGAGTTTCATTAATAGTTCTCTTAGTTGTTATTGGAAACTCTTCCATTACTTATTGGGTCTCTATTATTAAACACCAGTTTTGATTGGCTCCAATAATGCAAGGGAACAGTTAAAGAGAAATTAATCAACCTATTTATAGGAAAGGTTACCAATATCAGGTCAGTGGGACACCCCCATGGCTCAGCTAATCTGCTTCTGGTGGTGCAATCTATAGAGAGAACGATGTAACCAGATAACAGCTCTTTTCTCTGCGTAGTGGTCAACCCAACAAACATGTACAGCAAAACAAAGAAAAGAGACACCATTCTCACCATTCCTGTGGTTTTCCTATTTTCCCTTGCCCTATGGTAGCTGTATTTTCCGCTTTACCTAAGACTTAGCCAACACTAATCTCATTAAAAGTAAAATAAAATAAAACAAGGTTCAAATCGGCATCTGCTGCAAAAGTAAAACACTTGTCTGAATATAGGATGAGGTAAGAAGCCCATTTTTTCCATCTTCTGCTTGTGCATATGAGGCCTGGGATTTTTCGGATCCACTTCCGCAGCAACATAATGTATATCAAAGGCAATAAAATGAAAATAGGACTGGATTCTGTTTGACTAAATTCTCTGGGGAAATGTAAATTTGAATGGGTTAATCACAATATACTCTAAAGACAACTATTTTTCCTCAAGATGTCTTACAACAATAGTCCGGGTCTGATCATTATACTACTGTAATTCTGCAAAACTCTCTTTAAAAGTAATTCTGAAGATCCAACAGCTGTTAACACAAAGGCATCCTCAGTGATAAGAAGAATTAGGCGATTTTTTTGTTTGTTTGTTGAAGCATCTGCATTGGCTTCTTGTCAGTTGAAGGACAAAATGAAGCATTTACACACAATACCCTATATAAGGATGAGTTGGCTTGTTATTCCAATGGTGTCCTAATTTACAATATCAATTTATAGTAGAGGACAGGCTACACAACTGATTACAAAGTGCAGTGACATGTCATGTTGTGCTCCAAGGTGGACCTCCATGTTTTCTCAACATGCAGACCCAGCTTTGTATATAGATGGGTTGTCTGATTTTCCTATATTGTGATTAAAAGACATTAAGTTATCAATTATGCTAAGATACCTGCTTCCCCATCTTATGCTCAAGTAGAAACATTTGGCAAAATGCTATCGAATGGGGTTTTCCAATAGATTTCTGATTAAAATATGTGATGAATCTGATGCCTTTGTTGCTTGATATATGTATATATATATATATATATATATATATATATATATATATATATTCATTCATGGTTTAACTGATAAGAATAAAGACAAGGTTGCTCTTGAGTTGAAGAATAATAAAACATTTTCTAAAGACAGTAAAAGGTCTAGATAGTGTCATGCTGCTGTATTAAACGGTTACAAAATAACAGTGAAAGATACTGTACAGTAGATGAGAGTATTCATTGCTTGTGAGAAGAGGTGTCCAAAACTGGGCAACCTTAAACTTTTCTTGTCTTTGAGAGGTTATAAGACATGGGTACATGGTGCGGAATGCAAGGGTACAGTATTGTCTTGTGCATATGCTCTTTCTGATGGCTATATGACTGAGGCTTGCTGGCAGTTTCTGAAACAAGACCCTCTAACTTATTTTAGTCTCCCTCTTTAAAGTTAACTTATTTTCTGCTTGTGGAAACTCATTTTGGTTTGTTCAAAGTGAAAACATTATTATGCATATGGACTGAACAGTTTGAGGCCAAGAAAAAGATCAGGAAATGAATAAGTGTCTAGAATAGGCTTATTCAGGGTGGTATATGAACATATAGGGGCAGATTTACTTACCTGATCCATTCGCGATCCAGCGGCGCGTTCTCTGTGGAGGATTCGGGTCCGGCCGGGATTCACTAAGGTAGTTCCTCCGACGTCCACCAGGTGTCGCTGCTGCGCTGAAGTTCATCGGAATGCACTGGAGTACAGCAAGCGACACTTTTTTTTTTAAAATGCGGTGGTTTTTCCGAATCCGTTGGGTTTTCGTACGGCCACGCCCCCCAATTTCCGTTGCGTGCATACCAGCTCCGATGCGCCACAATACGATCGCGTGCGCCAAAATCCCGGGGCAATTCAGCGAAAATCTGCGCAAATCAGAAATTTTCGGAAAACCCCTCGGCAAAACGTGAATCGGGCCCTTAGTACATGACCCCCATAGTATATAACATATAATGCCCATCCTTGATATCCTTGTTGTTTTATATGCCCTAACAAGAGCTTAAAGAAACCATGGGCAAGCAAAATCCTGATAAAAAAAAGAAGCAGCAGCCAAGGCTGGATGTTAAGCATAATAAATACTATTTGCAATGTACATAAAAAGGTAATTTTCTGTTTTGCTTCTGTGTTTTTTTTCTCCGCTGGTGTGTTAACGACTCAATTTGGAGAAAAAGGATTTAAACAATAAAACAGAAATATGTATGTACAATTACCAGTTAAAAAATACAGTGAGAGGCAAGCAAAATATGCTTTCTTTTTAACAGATTGTGTATTTTATGCTCCTGAAAAGATAAAAACCTCAACATCCAATAATAAATTCATCAGAATATTTATTTTATGGACCACATATGTGTTGTTTGGAAGTAGACGAGTCAAGTAATAAACTTCAGGCACAAATTTATGTTCTGTGTGTGCTCACAGGGTGGTAGACGACAGACAAAAGACTAAATTAGTATATATGTAACATCTGTACATAGACATACAATGATATAGATAGATAGATAGATAGATAGATAGATAGATAGATAGATATTAAGACAAATTTCATAGCTGCACCACATAAGTAAGTTTAGTGCGGGTGCTCGCCCTCCTGAGTGGTTTGACTCTCCACTTCTTAGTACAAATATACAAAAATAGGCTGCACACCAAAATGTAAAAAGAAAACGGGTACTTTATTCACCCGAGTGCACATTGAGTAAGGATTAGTGATGAGTGGACCCATTCTAAATGTAACAAATATGTTCAGGGCTAGGTTAGGGTACTTACCGCGAGCTACAATCCTACCCAAAATGGCAGTGCCCTGAGGCTTACAGGTGAACAGGTGATTCCCCCAATTGGGTCCTGAACTCAGTGGGCTATGCATATGTAGTGCATGTCAGGGTAATCTACTGTACAACATACAGATTGGTACTGTAATATTTGCAAATAAGTGGGCACTTTAATATAGATAGAAGGAAAACAGACCAACAAATCTTTCCTCAAGTGAATGAAATACCCCATTTTCCATTAATTTGGAGTGATGCCTGATTTCCGTTTATGATAGATAGATAGATCAATAGATAGATAGATAAAACATAGAGAGATATGAGACTGAAATATACAGTGAGATTAAATGGATGGGTAAAAAGATATTCTAGATTGATATATGACATTGAGATATATGTTATAAAGGGAGTGTGACAGATGATATGGGTGGATAGAATAATACAAGTATGAGATTGAAGGAAGAGATATACAGAGTTATGACAGTGAGATGATATGTATACAGGGTCGGACTGGGGTGCCAAGGGCCCACCAGTGAAATTAATTCTGGGGGCCCACCAGCTGCTTCATGGATACGTGCGAGCCACCCCCATGTATATTTTCATTGCGTTTCTAAACGTGCTGGAAATGCACGGTGTGAATGCAGCCTGTGGCCATGTTCACACATTGCGTTTTTTGTTGCATAATGAACGCTTTGGAAAGACGATCTGTTCCTCTTCCATTTGAATGCAGGTCTTTTTGCCATTAAGCACACAAACTTTAAGTTTCTACAACAAAAAAAAAACGGAGCCCACACAACAAAAAAAAACGGAGCCCACAGAAGTGAATGAGGACGTGTACAACAATGCTGCAGAAAACAAGCCTCAGGCCGCGTTCACACGTACCACTAGGCGTCCGTTCATAACGCAACGCTAGCGCACAGGGGGTGTTCCTCGGCCCGAACGCACATGCGTTTCCAGAGAAACGCATGTGATCAGCTTATCAATCGCGTTCGGGCCGAGGACCGCCTAGTGGTACGTGTGACCGCAGCCTCACTTTTTGTTTTTTGACAAGTTTTAACGGCAAGGGAGGGGCTTTGCCAGAACACATATGAGATTCTACTGAAACACTTTTGTTCTGCAATGAGCCCCTCCCTGTTGCGATTTTAATTAAAACAGATCAAGAACTGCAACGTGTGAATTGGGCCTGACGCTTGTTATCTGCCTGTGGATAGGGCCTAACTTGTCTTTGTGGGAAAACCCCATTAAGACATTTTTTCTTTGTACCAAAGGTTTGCATTTTTTATATAAAAACTGAATAAAATCTTTATGAATTTGGTGTCCTCTTGATCACACTTACCCAAGGAATTAAGGGGAGGTATGATTTGGGGCGCACAGTGAAAGCCATACATACGTAGCCCACAAGAAAATGGCACAAGTACGTTTTTTTGGTCAATTTTACCGCATTGGGATTTTTTTCCCGCTTTCCAGTACACGGTATAGAATATTAAATACCATCACTAGGAAGGACAATTTGTTATGCAGAAAACAAGCCCCATACAGCTCTGTACATGGAAATAACACAGTTATGGATTTATAAAGACGGGGAGGTAAAAATGGAAAATCAAAGATGAAAATGGTCTGGCCTTCAACCCTTTAAGGGTAAATATTCTATGCAGTGTACTAGGATGCTGGAGAAAAATTCCAAATGTGGTATAAATGACAAAAAAAGTTGCATTATTTTTATTACAGGCTCCGTTTCACAACTTTCACACACCTCTTACTTTTTGAAACTTTGATGTACGGAGCTGGAGAAGCTGACATTTTCAGTGATATCAGTGCATTGAAATGGTGATGAATCTGCAATTTGGACACCATGATGGATGGGGGGGGGGGGGGTAATAATGAGGCTGCAGTCACACATAAGGCGGGCTATGCTAGTAATACTGAGGCTGGGGTCACCCGTAACGCGGGCTATGCTGGTTATACTGAGGCTGTGGTCACACCTAACACAGGGTATGCTGGTAATACTGAGGCTGGGGTCACACGTAACGTGGGATATGCCCGTAATACTGAGGCTGCGGTCACATGTAACGCGGGGTCTGCTGGTAATGCTGAGGCTGCGGTCTCATGTAACGCGGGGTATGCTGGTAATACTGAGGCTGCAGTCACATGTAACGCAGGGTATACTGGTAATACTGAGGCTGCGGTCACACGTAACGCGGGGTATGCTGGTAATACTGAGGCTGCGATCACACGTAACACGGGGTATGCTGGTAATACTGAGGCTGCGGTCACACATAACGCAGGGTATGCTGGTAATACTGAGGCTGCGGTCACACATAACGCAGGGTATGCTGATAATACTGAGGCTGCGGTCACACATAACGCAGGGTATACTGATAATACAGAGGCTGCGGTCACACCTAACACGGGGTATGCTGGTAATACTAAGGCTGCAGTCACACGTAACGTGGGGTATGCTGGTAATACTGAGGCTGGAGTCACACGTAACGCGGGGTATGCTGGTAATACTGAGGCTGCGGTCACACGTAACGCGGGGTATGCTGGTAATACTGAGGCTGCGGTCACACGTAACGCGGGGTATGCTGGTAATACTGAGGCTGCGGTCACACGTAACGCGGGGTATACTGGTAATACTAAGGCTGCGGTCACATGTAACGCGGGGTATGCTGGTAATACTGAGGCTGCGGTTACACGTAATGCAGGGTATGCTGGTAATACTGAGGCTGAGGTCACACCTAACACGGGGTATGCTGGTAATACAGAGGCTGCGGTCACACGTAACGCAAGGTATGCTGGTAATACTGAGGCTGCGGTCACACGTAACGCGGGGTATGCTGGTAATACTGAGGCTGCGGTCACACGTAACGCGGGGTATGCTGGTAATACTGAGGCTGCGGTCACACGTAACGCGGGGTATGCTGGTAATACTGAGGCTGTGGTCACATGTAATGCGGGGTATGCTGGTAATACTGAGGCTGCGGTCACACGTAACGCGGGGTATGCTGGTAATACTGAGGCTGCGGTCACATGTAACGCGGGATATGCTGGTAATACTGAGGCTGCGGTCACACCTAACACGGGGTATGCTGGTAATACAGAGGCTGCAGTCACACGTAACGCGGGGTATGCTGGTAATACTGAGGCTGCGGTCACACGTAACGCGGGGTATGCTGGTAATACTGAGGCTGTGGTCACATGTAACGCTTCCTCCAGCCCTGGCATTTGGACAATACAAGACACTGCATGCGTCACATGCGTTTGCATAGAAGCACATCCTGCCCCACAGTTCACTTTCATTCCATTTCTAAACAGTCAGCACGTTACGTGTGATATCAATCCTTATTCTGCATCAATACTTAATACAGTCAACTTTCAGCATCTCATTCAACTGCTGGGAGTTGTAGTTCTTGAGTCCACTGTTATTCTATATGTATGTACACATTGTAGTGATGTAATGAGCTGCACTGTGTGTGTGTAAATGTGATGCACTTTTATTTTGTACCTTTTTCTTGTGCTGAAAGCCATCAGCAGCTCCTCATCCATCCTGAGCTCCTGCACATGAGTGCAGCCTGTGCTGTGCCAGGGGGAGGACACTCCAGCAGCAGCTGCTAGCTGATTGGTGGCCCCTGATGTCTGTCATGACCAGGAGGAAGGGGGCCCACTGTGACTACTAGGGGGCTCATGTCCTCTGGTCTGTAATTAGTGACATCTCACTGTCTGCTCCTCCAGTGAATCAGGGGCCATGTTCTCCTGCAGTGACGCAGGGGCTGAGGCTCAGTGCAGGGAGGAGGAAATGTCTCACTCACTGCCCCAGCGCTGCTGTGGGAAGAGCAGAGAACCTGTCTCTCCCTCCTGCAGGATGTCATAGTCCCCCCTGCTGCCCCCCTCCTCCAGCCTCAGCTGAATGTGCCTGCTAGCAGACACAGATAGGAGATGGTGACTCATGATAAGGGCCCACCGGGGGTTTGACCGGTATCCCGGCAGGCCAGTCCGAGCCTGTATGTATAGATGGATGACATTGAGACATACAAAGGTATGACACTGAAATACATCCAGCCACACTCAGGGAACGTCATAGACTCGGTTTTGAATCAAATTTTTTACCCCACTCTTCCCAAAATACACTTGTTAATTACAATATAAAGGAACCATTTTCTGCTGGCTGCTGTGGCAGTAAGATAGATAGACATATATGTAGATAGATGAACATACAGATAAAAGACATACATACAGACTTACTTACATATTAATAGATAGATAGATAGATAGATAGATAGATAGATAGATAGATCCCCTTAATCTGGCCCTGCTTTAGATAGATAGATAGATGGATAGACAGATGAAAGATAGATAATGTAAATAGATATATACTGTAGATATATGTAGATGAATACTGTAGATACTGACAGACAGATAGATGGATACTGTAGATAGATAAATCAGATTGAAAGAAGTAGATA
The DNA here is from genome assembly GCF_040894005.1 of Engystomops pustulosus. Taxonomy (NCBI): domain Eukaryota; kingdom Metazoa; phylum Chordata; class Amphibia; order Anura; family Leptodactylidae; genus Engystomops; species Engystomops pustulosus. The sequence continues at coordinate 87,457,618 of NC_092417.1, read as the reverse complement.
TAAGGCATTAAGAGGCATGAAATAAAAAGACAGATAGATGGATAGATAGTATAATACCATACACAACCTAGAGACAAGACTATTACTCTTTCTGTAATGTAAGCAGATCTTTTTTTTCCCTAATCCTTACCACGTCATAGGGATTGTAAGCATGGAATATGGCTCTCAGTGTTATAGATGCATTTTGTTTCTATGTTAATCGTCTGTTTTTCCTTGATACCTTCTTCTTCTTCGCTTTGAATAAGATCAAAATCAATACGGCACAAATAGCAGAAGTAATTGCTGATCATGTATCTGTGTCCCAGACACTTTTATAAAAGACTATGTATTATGTATGATGTGACCTTCAAATGTCATGAAAGCGTCGAGCAATAAACTGTCAATATTTGTGGTTATAAGGGTCTAGATGACTTTTACAATAATTGGTACAGCTATATTAAAAGCCGGGATCACTCAGCTGGTTAAAGAGACACACACAGGCCAAGGTTCTTCTGGGAATCCATGTCTGCCAATTTTTAAATGAAAGATATTACAAGGTGCATGAAACGCAATCTTTCTTAAGCCGCCTATCTTCACCTGAGAAGTGCTTTAAAGGGGCAGCTTCATTCCCCTTGTGAGCACAGGTAAATCTCCCTCCACTATGTGATGTATGTAGCTGCTGACATGAACTGAAGTTCTACAGCTAAGTTAGTCATTAGGTACAATGTGTCGTCTGGTCATAATATTTTCTAAATGTTTCATAGTAGGACCACAGTATTATACATGCACCAGGTACTGGTATATCAGTGAGGTGTTTCTGCCACATAGTAGGACCACAGTATTATACATGCACCAGGTACTGGTATCTCAGTGATATGTTTCTGCCACACAGTAGGAATACAGTATTATACAGGCACCAAGTACTGGTATCTCAGTGATGTGTTTCTGCCACACAGTAGGACCACAGTATTATACAGGCAAAAGGTACTGGTATCTCAGTGATATGTTTCTGCCACATAGTAGGGCCACGGTATTATACAGGCACCAGGTACTGGTATCTCAGTGATGTGTTTCTGCCACACAGTAGGACCACAGTATTATACAGGCACCAGGTACTGGTATCTCAGTGATATGTTTCTGCCTTATAGTAAGACCACAGTATTATACAGGCACCAGGTACTGGTATCTCAGTGAGGTGTTTCTGCTACATAGTAGGGCCACAGTATTATACAGGCACCAGGTACTGGTATCTCAGTGATGTGTTTCTGCCACACAGTAGGACCACAGTATTATACAGGCACCAGGTACTGATATCTCAGTGATATGTTTCTGCCTCATAGTAAGACCACAGTATTATACAGGCACCAGGTACTGATATCTCAGTGAGGTGTTTCTGCCTCATAGTAAGACCACAGTATTATACAGGCACCAGGTACTGGTATCTCAGTGAGGTGTTTCTGCTACATAGTAGGGCCACAGTATTATAGAGGCACCAGGTACTGGTATCTCAGTGATGTGTTTCTGCCTCATAGTAGGGCCACAGTATTATACAGGCACCAGGTATACGTATCTCAGTGATGTGTTTCTGGCACATAATAGGGCCACAGTATTATAGAGGCACCAGGTACTGGTATCTCAGTGAGGTGTTTCTGCGTCATAGTAGGACCACAGTATTATACAGGCACCAGGTACTGGTATCTCAGTGATGTGTTTCTGGCACATAATAGGGCCACAGTATTATAGAGGCACCAGGTACTGGTATCTCAGTGATGTGTTTCTGCTACATAGTAGGGCCACGGTATTATACAGGCACCAGGTACTGGTATCTAAGTGAGGTGTTTCTGCCACATAGTAGGGCCACAGTATTATACAGGCACCAGGTACTGGTATCTCAGTGATGTGTTTCTGCCACATAGTAGGGCCACAGTATTATACAGGCACCAGGTACTGGTATCTCAGTGATATGTTTCTGCCACATAGTAGGACCACAGTATTATACAGGCACCAGGTACTGGTATCTCAGTGATGTGTTTCTGCCACATAGTAGGGCCACAGTATTATACAGGCACCAGGTACTGGTATCTCAGTGAGGTGTTTCTGACACATAGTAGGACCACAGTATTATACAGACACCAGATATAGGTATCTCAGTGAGGTGTTTCTGCCTCATAGTAGGACCACAGTATTATACAGGCACCAGGTACTGGTATCTCAGTGATATGTTTCTGCCACATAGTAGGGCCACAGTATTATACAGGCACCAGGTATACGTATCTCAGTGAGGTGTTTCTGCGTCATAGTAGGACCACAGTATTATACAGGCACCAGGTACTGGTATCTCAGTGAGGTGTTTCTGCTACATAGTAGGGCCACAGTATTATACAGGCACCAGGTACTGGTATCTCAGTGAGGTGTTTCTGCCACATAGTAGGGCCACAGTATTATACAGGCACCAGGTACTGGTATCTCAGTGAGGTGTTTCTGCTACATAGTAGGGCCACAGTATTATACAGGCACCAGGTACTGGTATCTCAGTGAGGTGTTTCTGCCACATAGTAGGGCCACTGTATTATACAGGCACCAGGTACTGGTATCTCAGTGAGGTGTTTCTGCCTCATAGTAGGGCCACGGTATTATACAGGCACCAGGTACTGGTATCTCAGTGAGGTGTTTCTGCCTCATAGTAGGGCCACGGTATTATACAGGCACCAGGTACTGGTATCTCAGTGAGGTGTTTCTGCCTCATAGTAGGGCCACAGTATTATACAGGCACCAGGTACTGGTATCTCAGTGAGGTGTTTCTGCCTCATAGTAGGGCCACGGTATTATACAGGCACCAGGTACTGGTATCTCAGTGAGGTGTTTCTGCCTCATAGTAGGGCCACAGTATTATACAGGCACCAGGTACTGGTATCTCAGTGAGGTGTTTCTGCCACATAGTAGGGCCACGGTATTATACAGGCACCAGGTACTGGTATCTCAGTGAGGTGTTTCTACCACATAGTAAGACCACAGTATTATACAGGCACCAGGTACTGGTATCTCAGTGAGGTGTTTCTGCCACATAGTAGGACCGCAGTATTATACAGGCATCAGGTACTGGTATCTCAGTGATGTGTTTCTGCCACATAATAGGGCCACAGTATTATAGAGGCACCAGGTACTGGTATCTCAGTGAGGTGTTTCTGCCTCATAGTAGGGCCACAGTATTATATATGCACCAGGTACTGGTATCTCAGTGATGTGTTTCTGCCACATAGTAGGGCCACAGTATTATAGAGGCACCAGGTACTGATATCTCAGTGAGGTGTTTCTGCCACATAGTAAGACCACAGTATTATACAGGCACCAGGTACTGGTATATCAGTGAGGTGTTTCTGCCTCATAGTAGGACCACAGTATTATACAGGCACCAGGTACTGGTATCTCAGTGATGTGTTTCTGCCACATAGTAGGGCCACAGTATTATAGAGGCACCAGGTACTGGTATCTCAGTGAGGTGTTTCTGCTACATAGTAGGGCCACGGTATTATACAGGCACCAGGTACTGGTATCTCAGTGATGTGTTTCTGCCACACAGTAGGACCACAGTATTATACAGGCACCAGGTACTGATATCTCAGTGATATGTTTCTGCCTCATAGTAAGACCACAGTATTATACAGGCACCAGGTACTGATATCTCAGTGAGGTGTTTCTGCCTCATAGTAAGACCACAGTATTATACAGGCACCAGGTACTGGTATCTCAGTGAGGTGTTTCTGCTACATAGTAGGGCCACAGTATTATAGAGGCACCAGGTACTGGTATCTCAGTGATGTGTTTCTGCCTCATAGTAGGGCCACAGTATTATACAGGCACCAGGTATACGTATCTCAGTGAGGTGTTTCTGCGTCATAGTAGGACCACAGTATTATACAGGCACCAGGTACTGGTATCTCAGTGATGTGTTTCTGGCACATAATAGGACCACAGTATTATAGAGGCACCAGGTACTGGTATCTCAGTGAGGTGTTTCTGCATCATAGTAGGACCACAGTATTATACAGGCACCAGGTACTGGTATCTCAGTGATGTGTTTCTGGCACATAATAGGGCCACAGTATTATAGAGGCACCAGGTACTGGTATCTCAGTGATGTGTTTCTGCTACATAGTAGGGCCACGGTATTATACAGGCACCAGGTACTGGTATCTAAGTGAGGTGTTTCTGCCACATAGTAGGGCCACAGTATTATACAGGCACCAGGTACTGGTATCTCAGTGAGGTGTTTCTGCCACATAGTAGGACCACAGTATTATACAGGCACCAGGTACTGGTATCTCAGTGATGTGTTTCTGCCACATAGTAGGGCCACAGTATTATACAGGCACCAGGTACTGGTATCTCAGTGAGGTGTTTCTGCCTCATAGTAGGACCACAGTATTATACAGACACCAGATATAGGTATCTCAGTGAGGTGTTTCTGCCTCATAGTAGGACCACAGTATTATACAGGCACCAGGTACTGGTATCTCAGTGATATGTTTCTGCCACATAGTAGGGCCACAGTATTATACAGGCACCAGGTATACGTATCTCAGTGAGGTGTTTCTGCGTCATAGTAGGACCACAGTATTATACAGGCACCAGGTACTGGTATCTCAGTGATGTGTTTCTGCTACATAGTAGGGCCACGGTATTATACAGGCACCAGGTACTGGTATCTCAGTGAGGTGTTTCTGCTACATAGTAGGGCCACGGTATTATACAGGCACCAGGTACTGGTATCTCAGTGAGGTGTTTCTGCTACATAGTAGGGCCACAGTATTATACAGGCACCAGGTACTGGTATCTCAGTGAGGTGTTTCTGCCACATAGTAGGGCCACAGTATTATACAGGCACCAGGTACTGGTATCTCAGTGAGGTGTTTCTGCTACATAGTAGGGCCACAGTATTATACAGGCACCAGGTACTGGTATCTCAGTGAGGTGTTTCTGCCACATAGTAGGGCCACTGTATTATACAGGCACCAGGTACTGGTATCTCAGTGAGGTGTTTCTACCACATAGTAAGACCACAGTATTATACAGGCACCAGGTACTGGTATCTCAGTGATGTGTTTCTGCCTCATAGTAGGGCCACGGTATTATACAGGCACCAGGTACTGGTATCTCAGTGAGGTGTTTCTGCCTCATAGTAGGGCCACAGTATTATACAGGCACCAGGTACTGGTATCTCAGTGAGGTGTTTCTGCCACATAGTAGGGCCACGGTATTATACAGGCACCAGGTACTGGTATCTCAGTGAGGTGTTTCTACCACATAGTAAGACCACAGTATTATACAGGCACCAGGTACTGGTATCTCAGTGAGGTGTTTCTGCCACATAGTAGGACCGCAGTATTATACAGGCATCAGGTACTGGTATCTCAGTGATGTGTTTCTGCCACATAATAGGGCCACAGTATTATAGAGGCACCAGGTACTGGTATCTCAGTGATGTGTTTCTGCCACATAGTAGGGCCACAGTATTATAGAGGCACCAGGTACTGATATCTCAGTGAGGTGTTTCTGCCACATAGTAGGACCACAGTATTATACAGGCACCAGGTACTGGTATCTCAGTGATGTGTTTCTGCCACATAGTAGGGCCACAGTATTATAGAGGCACCAGGTACTGATATCTCAGTGAGGTGTTTCTGCCACATAGTAAGACCACAGTATTATACAGGCACCAGGTACTGATATCTCAGTGAGGTGTTTCTGCCACACAGTAGGACCACAGTATTATACAGGCACCAGGTACTGGTATATCAGTGAGGTGTTTCTGCCTCATAGTAGGACCACAGTATTATACAGGCACCAGGTACTGATATCTCAGTGAGGTGTTTCTGCCACATAGTAGGGCCAAAGTATTATACAGGCACCAGGTACTGGTATCTCAGTGATGTGTTTCTGCCACATAGTAGGACCACAGTATTATAGAGGCACCAGGTACTGGTATCTCAATGAGGTGTTTCTGCCTCATAGTAGGACCACGTTATTAAACAGGCAACAGGTACTGGTATCTCAGTGATGTGTTTCTATCACATAGTAGGGCCACAGTATTATAGAGGAACCAGGTACTGGTATCTCAGTGAGGTGTTTCTGCCACATAGTAGGACCACAGTATTATACAGGCACCAGGTACTGGTATCTCAGTGAGGTGTTTCTGCCACATAATAGGACCACAGTATTATACAGGCACCAGGTACTGGTATCTCAGTGAGGTGTTTCTGCCACATAGTAGGGCCACAGTATTATACAGGCACCAGGTACTGGAATCTCAGTGAGGTGTTTCTGACACATAGTAGGACCACAGTATTATACAGACACCAGATACAGGTATCTCAGTGAGGTGTTTCTGCCTCATAGTAGGACCACAGTATTATACAGGCACCAGGTACTGGTATCTCAGTGATATGTTTCTGCCACATAGTAGGGCCACAGTATTATACAGGCACCAGGTACTGGTATCTCAGTGATGTGTTTCTGCTACATAGTAGGGCCACGGTATTATACAGGCACCAGGTACTGGTATCTCAGTGAGGTGTTTCTGCTACATAGTAGGGCCACAGTATTATACAGGCACCAGGTACTGGTATCTCAGTGAGGTGTTTCTGCTACATAGTAGGGCCACAGTATTATACAGGCACCAGGTACTGGTATCTCAGTGAGGTGTTTCTACCACATAGTAAGACCACAGTATTATACAGGCACCAGGTACTGGTATCTCAGTGATGTGTTTCTGCCTCATAGTAGGGCCACGGTATTATACAGGCACCAGGTACTGGTATCTCAGTGAGGTGTTTCTGCCTCATAGTAGGGCCACAGTATTATACAGGCACCAGGTACTGGTATCTCAGTGAGGTGTTTCTGCCACATAGTAGGACCACAGTATTATACAGGCACCAGGTACTGGTATCTCAGTGATGTGTTTCTGCCACATAGTAGGGCCACAGTATTATACAGGCACCAGGTACTGGTATCTCAGTGAGGTGTTTCTGACACATAGTAGGACCACAGTATTATACAGACACCAGATATAGGTATCTCAGTGAGGTGTTTCTGCCTCATAGTAGGACCACAGTATTATACAGGCACCAGGTACTGGTATCTCAGTGATATGTTTCTGTCACATAGTAGGGCCACAGTATTATACAGACACCAGGTATACGTATCTCAGTGAGGTGTTTCTGCCTCATAGTAGGACCACAGTATTATACAGGCACCAGGTACTGGTATCTCAGTGATGTGTTTCTGCTACATAGTAGGGCCACGGTATTATACAGGCACCAGGTACTGGTATCTCAGTGAGGTGTTTCTGCTACATAGTAGGGCCACAGTATTATACAGGCACCAGGTACTGGTATCTCAGTGAGGTGTTTTTGCCACATAGTAGGGCCACTGTATTATACAGGCACCAGGTACTGGTATCTCAGTGAGGTGTTTCTACCACATAGTAAGACCACAGTATTATACAGGCACCAGGTACTGGTATCTCAGTGGTGTGTTTCTGCCTCATAGTAGGGCCACGGTATTATACAGGCACCAGGTACTGGTATCTCAGTGAGGTGTTTCTGCCTCATAGTAGGGCCACAGTATTATACAGGCACCAGGTACTGGTATCTCAGTGAGGTGTTTCTGCCACATAGTAGGGCCACGGTATTATACAGGCACCAGGTACTGGTATCTCAGTGAGGTGTTTCTACCACATAGTAAGACCACAGTATTATACAGGCACCAGGTACTGGTATCTCAGTGAGGTGTTTCTGCCACATAGTAGGACCGCTGTATTATACAGGCATCAGGTACTGGTATCTCAGTGATGTGTTTCTGCCACATAATAGGGCCACAGTATTATAGAGGCACCAGGTACTGGTATCTCAGTGAGGTGTTTCTGCCTCATAGTAGGGCCACAGTATTATATATGCACCAGGTACTGGTATCTCAGTGATGTGTTTCTGCCACATAGTAGGGCCACAGTATTATAGAGGCACCAGGTACTGATATCTCAGTGAGGTGTTTCTGCCACATAGTAGGACCACAGTATTATACAGGCACCAGGTACTGGTATCTCAGTGATGTGTTTCTGCCACATAGTAGGGCCACAGTATTATAGAGGCACCAGGTACTGATATCTCAGTGAGGTGTTTCTGCCACATAGTAAGACCACAGTATTATACAGGCACCAGGTACTGGTATATCAGTGAGGTGTTTCTGCCTCATAGTAGGACCACAGTATTATACAGGCACCAGGTACTGATATCTCAGTGAGGTGTTTCTGCCACATAGTAGGGCCAAAGTATTATACAGGCACCAGGTACTGGTATCTCAGTGATGTGTTTCTGCCACATAGTAGGACCACAGTATTATAGAGGCACCAGGTACTGGTATCTCAATGAGGTGTTTCTGCCTCATAGTAGGACCACGTTATTAAACAGGCAACAGGTACTGGTATCTCAGTGATGTGTTTCTATCACATAGTAGGGCCACAGTATTATAGAGGAACCAGGTACTGGTATCTCAGTGAGGTGTTTCTGCCACATAGTAGGACCACAGTATTATACAGGCACCAGGTACTGGTATCTCAGTGAGGTGTTTCTGCCACATAATAGGACCACAGTATTATACAGGCACCAGGTACTGGTATCTCAGTGAGGTGTTTCTGCCACATAGTAGGGCCACAGTATTATACAGGCACCAGGTACTGGTATCTCAGTGAGGTGTTTCTGACACATAGTAGGACCACAGTATTATACAGACACCAGATACAGGTATCTCAGTGAGGTGTTTTTGCCTCATAGTAGGACCACAGTATTATACAGGCACCAGGTACTGGTATCTCAGTGATATGTTTCTGCCACATAGTAGGGCCACAGTATTATACAGGCACCAGGTACTGGTATCTCAGTGATGTGTTTCTGCTACATAGTAGGGCCACGGTATTATACAGGCACCAGGTACTGGTATCTCAGTGAGGTGTTTCTGCTACATAGTAGGGCCACAGTATTATACAGGCACCAGGTACTGGTATCTCAGTGAGGTGTTTCTGCCACATAGTAGGACCACGGTATTATACAGGCACCAGGTACTGGTATCTCAGTGAGGTGTTTCTACCACATAGTAAGACCACAGTATTATACAGGCACCAGGTACTGGTATCTCAGTGATGTGTTTCTGCCTCATAGTAGGGCCACGGTATTATACAGGCACCAGGTACTGGTATCTCAGTGAGGTGTTTCTGCCTCATAGTAGGGCCACAGTATTATACAGGCACCAGGTACTGGTATCTCAGTGAGGTGTTTCTGCCACATAGTAGGGCCACGGTATTATACAGGCACCAGGTACTGGTATCTCAGTGAGGTGTTTCTACCACATAGTAAGACCACAGTATTATACAGGCACCAGATACTGGTATCTCAGTGAGGTGTTTCTGCCACATAGTAGGACCACAGTATTATACAGGCACCAGGTACTGGTATCTCAGTGATGTGTTTCTGCTACATAGTAGGGCCACGGTATTATACAGGCACCAGGTACTGGTATCTAAGTGAGGTGTTTCTGCCACATAATAGGGCCACAGTATTATACAGGCACCAGGTACTGGTATCTCAGTGAGGTGTTTCTGCCACATAGTAGGACCACAGTATTATACAGGCACCAGGTACTGGTATCTCAGTGATGTGTTTCTGCCACATAGTAGGGCCACAGTATTATACAGGCACCAGGTACTGGTATCTCAGTGAGGTGTTTCTGACACATAGTAGGACCACAGTATTATACAGACACCAGATATAGGTATCTCAGTGAGGTGTTTCTGCCTCATAGTAGGACCACAGTATTATACAGGCACCAGGTACTGGTATCTCAGTGATATGTTTCTGCCACATAGTAGGGCCACAGTATTATACAGGCACCAGGTATACGTATCTCAGTGAGGTGTTTCTGCGTCATAGTAGGACCACAGTATTATACAGGCACCAGGTACTGGTATCACAGTGATGTGTTTCTGCTACATAGTAGGGTCACGGTATTATACAGGCACCAGGTACTGGTATCTCAGTGAGCTGTTTCTGCTACATAGTAGGGCCACAGTATTATACAGGCACCAGGTATTGGTATCTCAGTGAGGTGTTTCTGCCACATAGTAGGGCCACTGTATTATACAGGCACCAGGTACTGGTATCTCAGTGAGGTGTTTCTACCACATAGTAAGACCACAGTATTATACAGGCACCAGGTACTGGTATCTCAGTGATGTGTTTCTGCCTCATAGTAGGGCCACGGTATTATACAGGCACCAGGTACTGGTATCTCAGTGATGTGTTTCTGCCACATAGTAGGACCACAGTGTTATACAGGCACCAGGTACTGGTATCTCAGTGATGTGTTTCTGCCACATAGTAGGGCCACAGTATTATACAGGCACCAGGTACTGGTATCTCAGTGAGGTGTTTCTGACACATAGAAGGACCACAGTATTATACAGACACCAGATATAGGTATCTCAGTGAGGTGTTTCTGCCTCATAGTAGGACCTCAGTATTATACAGGCACCAGGTACTGGTATCTCAGTGATATGTTTCTGCCACATAGTAGGGCCACAGTATTATACAGGCACCAGGTATACGTATCTCAGTGAGGTGTTTCTGCGTCATAGTAGGACCACAGTATTATACAGGCACCAGGTACTGGTATCTCAGTGATGTGTTTCTGCTACATAGTAGGGCCACGGTATTATACAGGCACCAGGTACTGGTATCTCAGTGAGGTGTTTCTGCTACATAGTAGGGCCACAGTATTATACAGGCACCAGGTACTGGTATCTCAGTGATGTGTTTCTGCCTCATAGTAGGGCCACGGTATTATACAGGCACCAGGAACTGGTATCTCAGTGAGGTGTTTCTGCCTCATAGTAGGGCCACAGTATTATACAGGCACCAGGTACTGGTATCTCAGTGAGGTGTTTCTGCCACATAGTAGGGCCACGGTATTATACAGGCACCAGGTACTGGTATCTCAGTGAGGTGTTTCTACCACATAGTAAGACCACAGTATTATACAGGCACCAGGTACTGGTATCTCAGTGAGGTGTTTCTGCCACATAGTAGGACCGCAGTATTATACAGGCATCAGGTACTGGTATCTCAGTGATGTGTTTCTGCCACATAATAGGGCCACAGTATTATAGAGGCACCAGGTACTGGTATCTCAGTGAGGTGTTTCTGCCTCATAGTAGGGCCACAGTATTATATATGCACCAGGTACTGGTATCTCAGTGATGTGTTTCTGCCACATAGTAGGGCCACAGTATTATAGAGGCACCAGGTACTGATATCTCAGTGAGGTGTTTCTGCCACATAGTAGGACCACAGTATTATACAGGCACCAGGTACTGGTATCTCAGTGATGTGTTTCTGCCACATAGTAAGACCACAGTATTATACAGGCACCAGGTACTGGTATATCAGTGAGGTGTTTCTGCCTCATAGTAGGACCACAGTATTATACAGGCACCAGGTACTGATATCTCAGTAAGGTGTTTCTGCCACATAGTAGGGCCACAGTATTATACAGGCACCAGGTACTGGTATCTCAGTGATGTGTTTCTGCCACATAGTAGGACCACAGTATTATAGAGGCACCAGGTACTGGTATCTCAATGAGGTGTTTCTGCCTCATAGTAGGACCACGTTATTAAACAGGCAACAGGTACTGGTATCTCAGTGATGTGTTTCTATCACATAGTAGGGCCACAGTATTATAGAGGAACCAGGTACTGGTATCTCAGTGAGGTGTTTCTGCCACATAGTAGGACCACAGTATTATACAGGTACCAGGTACTGGTATCTCAGTGAGGTGTTTCTGCCACATAATAGGACCACAGTATTATACAGGCACCAGGTACAGGTATCTCAGTGAGGTGTTTCTGCCACATAGTAGGGCCACAGTATTATACAGGCACCAGGTACTGGTATCTCAGTGTGGTGTTTCTGACACATAGTAGGACCACAGTATTATACAGACACCAGATATAGGTATCTCAGTGAGGTGTTTCTGCCTCATAGTAGGACCACAGTATTATACAGGCACCAGGTACTGGTATCTCAGTGATATGTTTCTGCCACATAGTAGGGCCACAGTATTATACAGGCACCAGGTATACGTATCTCAGTGAGGTGTTTCTGCGTCATAGTAGGACCACAGTATTATACAGGCACCAGGTACTGGTATCTCAGTGATGTGTTTCTGCTACATAGTAGGGCCACGGTATTATACAGGCACCAGGTACTGGTATCTCAGTGAGGTGTTTCTGCTACATAGTAGGGCCACAGTATTATACAGGCACCAGGTACTGGTATCTCAGTGAGGTGTTTCTGCCACATAGTAGGACCACGGTATTATACAGGCACCAGGTACTGGTATCTCAGTGAGGTGTTTCTACCACATAGTAAGACCACAGTATTATACAGGCACCAGGTACTGGTATCTCAGTGATGTGTTTCTGCCTCATAGTAGGGCCACGGTATTATACAGGCACCAGGTACTGGTATCTCAGTGAGGTGTTTCTGCCACATAGTAGGGCCACAGTATTATACAGGCACCAGGTACTGGTATCTCAGTGAGGTGTTTCTGCCACATAGTAGGGCCACGGTATTATACAGGCACCAGGTACTGGTATCTCAGTGAGGTGTTTCTACCACATAGTAAGACCACAGTATTATACAGGCACCAGATACTGGTATCTAAGTGAGGTGTTTCTGCCACATAGTAGGACCACAGTATTATACAGGCACCAGGTACTGGTATCTCAGTGATGTGTTTCTGCCACATAATAGGGCCACAGTATTATAGAGGCACCAGGTACTGATATCTCAGTGAGGTGTTTCTGCCACATAGTAGGACCGCAGTATTATACAGGCATCAGGTACTGGTATCTCAGTGATGTGTTTCTGCCACATAATAGGGCCACAGTATTATAGAGGCACCAGGTACTGGTATCTCAGTGAGGTGTTTCTGCCTCATAGTAGGACCACAGTATTATATATGCACCAGGTACTGGTATCTCAGTGATGTTTTTCTGCCACATAGTAGGGCCACAGTATTATAGAGGCACCAGGTACTGATATCTAAGTGAGGTGTTTCTGCCACATAGTAGGACCACAGTATTATACAGGCACCAGGTACTGGTATCTCAGTGATGTGTTTCTGCCACATAGTAGGGCCACAGTATTATAGAGGCACCAGGTACTGATATCTCAGTGAGGTGTTTCTGCCACATAGTAAGACCACAGTATTATACAGGCACCAGGTACTGGTATATCAGTGAGGTGTTTCTGCCTCATAGTAGGACCACAGTATTATACAGGCACCAGGTACTGATATCTCAGTGAGGTGTTTCTGCCACATAGTAGGGCCACAGTATTATACAGGCACCAGGTACTGGTATCTCAGTGATGTGTTTCTGCCACATAGTAGGACCACAGTATTATAGAGGCACCAGGTACTGGTATCTCAATGAGGTGTTTCTGCCTCATAGTAGGACCACGTTATTAAACAGGCAACAGGTACTGGTATCTCAGTGAGGTGTTTCTATCACATAGTAGGGCCACAGTATTATAGAGGAACCAGGTACTGGTATCTCAGTGAGGTGTTTCTGCCACATAGTAGGACCACAGTATTATACAGGCACCAGGTACTGGTATCTCAGTGAGGTGTTTCTGCCACATAGTAGGGCCACAGTATTATACAGGCACCAGGTACTGGTATCTTAGTGTGGTGTTTCTGACACATAGTAGGACCACAGTATTATACAGACACCAGATATAGGTATCTCAGTGAGGTGTTTCTGCCTCATAGTAGGACCACAGTATTATACAGGCACCAGGTACTGGTATCTCAGTGATATGTTTCTGCCACATAGTAGGGCCACAGTATTATACAGGCACCAGGTATACGTATCTCAGTGAGGTGTTTCTGCGTCATAGTAGGACCACAGTATTATACAGGCACCAGGTACTGGTATCTCAGTGATGTGTTTCTGCTACATAGTAGGGCCACGGTATTATACAGGCACCAGGTACTGGTATCTCAGTGAGGTGTTTCTGCTACATAGTAGGGCCACAGTATTATACAGGCACCAGGTACTGGTATCTCAGTGAGGTGTTTTTTTACTGCCACATAGTAGGACCACTGTATTATACAGGCACCAGGTACTGGTATCTCAGTGAGGTGTTTCTGCCACATAGTAGGGCCACTGTATTATACAGGCACCAGGTACTGGTATCTCAGTGAGGTGTTTCTACCACATAGTAAGACCACAGTATTATACAGGCACCAGGTACTGGTATCTCAGTGATGTGTTTCTGCCTCATAGTAGGGCCAGGTATTATACAGGCACCAGGTACTGGTATCTCAGTGAGGTGTTTCTGCCACATAGTAGGGCCACAGTATTATACAGGCACCAGGTACTGGTATCTCAGTGAGGTGTTTCTGCCACATAGTAGGGCCACGGTATTATACAGGCACCAGGTACTGGTATCTCAGTGAGGTGTTTCTACCACATAGTAAGACCACAGTATTATACAGGCACCAGATACTGGTATCTCAGTGAGGTGTTTCTGCCACATAGTAGGACCACAGTATTATACAGGCACCAGGTACTGGTATCTCAGTGATGTGTTTCTGCCACATAATAGGGCCACAGTATTATAGAGGCACCAGGTACTGATATCTCAGTGAGGTGTTTCTGCCACATAGTAGGACCGCAGTATTATACAGGCATCAGGTACTGGTATCTCAGTGATGTGTTTCTGCCACATAATAGGGCCACAGTATTATAGAGGCACCAGGTACTGGTATCTCAGTGAGGTGTTTCTGCCTCATAGTAGGGCCACAGTATTATATATGCACCAGGTACTGGTATCTCAGTGATGTGTTTCTGCCACATAGTAGGGCCACAGTATTATAGAGGCACCAGGTACTGATATCTAAGTGAGGTGTTTCTGCCACATAGTAGGACCACAGTATTATACAGGCACCAGGTACTGGTATCTCAGCGATGTGTTTCTGCCACATAGTAGGGCCACAGTATTATACAGGCAACAGGTACTGGTATCTCAGTGATGTGTTTCTATCACATAGTAGGGCCACGGTATTATACAGGCACCAGGTACTGGTATCTCAGTGAGGTGTTTCTACCACATAGTAAGACCACAGTATTATACAGGCACCAGATACTGGTATCTCAGTGAGGTGTTTCTGCCACATAGTAGGACCACAGTATTATACAGGCACCAGGTACTGGTATCTCAGTGATGTGTTTCTGCCACATAATAGGGCCACAGTATTATAGAGGCACCAGGTACTGATATCTCAGTGAGGTGTTTCTGCCACATAGTAGGACCGCAGTATTATACAGGCATCAGGTACTGGTATCTCAGTGATGTGTTTCTGCCACATAATAGGGCCACAGTATTATAGAGGCACCAGGTACTGGTATCTCAGTGAGGTGTTTCTGCCTCATAGTAGGGCCACAGTATTATATATGCACCAGGTACTGGTATCTTAGTGATGTGTTTCTGCCACATAGTAGGGCCACAGTATTATAGAGGCACCAGGTACTGATATCTAAGTGAGGTGTTTCTGCCACATAGTAGGACCACAGTATTATACAGGCACCAGGTACTGGTATCTCAGCGATGTGTTTCTGCCACATAGTAGGGCCACAGTATTATACAGGCAACAGGTACTGGTATCTCAGTGATGTGTTTCTATCACATAGTAGGGCCACAGTATTATAGAGGAACCAGGTACTGGTATCTCAGTGAGGTGTTTCTGCCACATAGTAGGGCCACAGTATTATACAGGCACCAGGTACTGGTATCTCAGTGAGGTGTTTCTGCCACATAGTAGGGCCACTGTATTATACAGGCACCAGGTACTGGTATCTCAGTGAGGTGTTTCTGCCACATAGTAGGGCCACAGTATTATACAGGCACCAGGTACTGATATCTCAGTGAGGTGTTTCTGCCACATAGTAGGGCCACAGTATTATACAGGCACCAGGTACTGATATCTCAGTGAGGTGTTTCTGCCACATAGTAGGGCCACAGTATTATACAGGCACCAGGTACTGGTATCTCAGTGATGTGTTTCTATCACATAGTAGGGCCACAGTATTATACAGGCACCAGGTACTGATATCTCAGTGAGGTGTTTCTGCCACATAGTAGGGCCACAGTATTAAACAGGCACCAGGTACTGATATCTCAGTGAGGTGTTTCTGCCACATAGTAGGGCCACAGTATTAAACAGGCACCATGCAGTATTATAAAAGTCACAAGGCACCACCCTAATACAGATTTTCTTAAATCATTTTTTTTTTTGAGGACCAAAATTTTGGGTACCTTAGAATCTTATTGTGAGCAATTCCAGAAAATGATGTAATCACTCGAAAGCCATGACAAAAAGGGAAGTTAAAGTGGATGGATCCGCTCAAAAAATTGATTGTTTAAAATAAATGTAGTCGTTATCGCTGCAATCCTTACAATCCAACCCCCTTATCTACATGTAACAGATTCAAGGAAAAAAAACATTTAGATTAGATTACAACATATATTTCTATATATTAAGCGTATAATATAAGTTAGAAATGGGAGTGTATGGATAGCTTTATATCCCAGCCCCTTGCGCTGTGTTGAGGGTTTCTCCACATTGATCACCACTTAATGTTGGCATCTTACATTAGACAGGCACCTGCCCTCTAACTTAATCTGCGGACCTTGCCCCTCTTCTGTTGAGCCTATTAGTTGACATTAAAGATCTGTTATAAGGCCTGTGTTCCCCGTGCCTGCTCAGTGTCAGTGGTTTTCAGGCCCATGCAATGTTGCCACAAGTCTGTTTGTAATTTTTTTTTGTGTATTTTTTTTTTCTTTTGTTTTGCTGCCACTTAGATTTTTGGCATCTTTTATTCTTAACAGCAAGAAAACAGTGGTGTTTGATTCTGATTAGCAATTTCCTTCTGTTTTTTTTTTCTTAAAATAGTCCTTCCCTTAATAACATTTGTTGCCAATTCATAATAATACAGCAATGTTTTACATGGCCTTATATGGGCACGGCAAGAACAAAAAAAACCTGGATTGATGCAGAATAAGATTCAGTGAAGTAGTAAATGTTACACAGTATATTACCAGGAAACATGAAGCAATCACTGAGGGTCATGTATCTTAGTTTTTTCTCTATGTTTTCTGTTATTTTTTATTGTGCTTTATTTATGTATCTTAATTGGGTTTTCTTTTGCTTGTTAATTCACTTTTCTGTTCCTGCCTCTCATTTACACCTTTTTTTGCTCCTTTTTCCTCTTTCCAAGGAAAATGCTATGTTTAACTAGGATAGTTATGTACCTTTTTTGGTGCATTTTAGCCGACTTGAGAGAAAAAAAGTTAAAATACAAACAAGTACATCTGCTAGATAAATATGGTAAACTTGAGGCAGGCAACCACTTCTCTATTTTCTTTTTTTTTTACAACTTATTAAATAAGCAGAAAAACTAAAGAGAAAAAAGAAAAACTAAGATAAAGGACTCCCAATGACTTAGATATCTGGGATTGTGAGAGATTCTATTTAAAGTGTTTTGTGGCAGCGGCAGTTTTGTGTTTCGGCTTCACTATGTCCGATAAGACAGAATAAATGTGCACCTAAAGGGGGGTGTAAGTGCTTAGCCGTGTTTGTGCCACATTTATTACTGACATGTGCCACAATTCTGCAGCATGAACAAACATAAAAAAAAAAAATGGTACACACTTCCAGAGCAGTGCAGGGGGCGTTAGATTAATGAAGACCAGTTTTGATGAATCTTGCACACTCCTCAGGCAAACTGCACATAGTTGCCACTACAGTTTGCACTAGTTTTGATAAATGCGGCCACTGAATTACCTGACAATGGTCCTTAAAACATAGAGGGGCGAGTACAAGCCTTAACAAAGTGACAATTCCTGGTAATGCTATTCCACCCCTTGCCCCGAGCATGCCAGGCTGCACACTACCAATGGCTTGTGCCAGTTCCTTTCATTAACAATAAAAGTGACGTTTTATGATTTGATATGTCCGGATATGGGAAACTTTTTCTGCCAATGGCAGTTTTGTGAAATTGTGCCAGTTACTGGCACAGGTTTTAGAGCCCTGCCAGTTATATAAATATCCAGCCATGTGGCTTTAGCAAAGGGACTGGGTTAACATAAAGCACTGGCGTGCGATGCTCCAGTGTTTGATAACCAACCCCCACCCCATACTGTTGTTTTCAGACTTTGAGGGACAAGAGCTTTTGTTTGACCCCATCTGTTTGCATGGGTATGTTATGCAGACTTTTTTTTTAGCCCATTTCACTGAATATGGCTTATCAGTGTTATAACCAGGCAGTAACCACCAAATTTCATAGCCAGATTTCTGCTGCAGGCTTAAATACACATGAGACCATTGTATCTCTGGGGACGCTTGTATTCGTCTTTAAAAAGTAGGAGAGATAAGACGATTGACTTGACACCGTTTTATTGTAAATTGAAATGTTTTCTACTATATGTCACTTCATGTTTGGTCTTGCAGAATGATCTTTATACTTTACCTTCCTGCTAAAGAAAAACATGTTGCAGATCGAAGGGGGCTACATAATGTATGTATCTATTTTTTAAGTTAATTCATCTGGTAGGAGAACATACAGAGACAGAGAATTAAAAATAATGTTTTCTTGTGGAGTGAATCCACCCTTCACTTTAAATACTTAAAAAAATGCAGGACCAGGAATAAAGAAGGGATTAGGATTTCTCCGACCCCACTAAGTGCAGATTTCCTGCCTCCCAGCTACCAGGCCCCAATTTGTAGACTTGAGAAAACATCTTTTACAAAATGCCGTCATTTCACATGGCTAATTCAGAAGATAACAGGCCGGGGAGATTTTGAGGATTCAGTTATTTCTTTTTTACTGGCCTCTCATTTAATATTTGCTTTTTAGCAATAAATGCTGCTAGAGATTTGTATTTTTTTTCTCCCTTTATGGAAAAGTTAATAAAGTTAATGAAATATATTGAAATAAATTCAATACTTGAAATTAATCATTGACTTTTCCACTGGTATAATGCAAGTAATTTGTTGTTATAGATTCAATGCACTTGAAAGTACAGTCTTGGTTTTGAAGAAAAAAATAGAGAGAAAATATATGAATATACAGCAAATTTCTGATAATCTTGCACACAGGGACAACTAAGGCCTCACATGATCTGAAATGCTAGAAGCAGTTCTGGAAATGCTGCAGTTTAGCAAGGGGAGCAAAAAAGGCAATTAAAAGCCTATAAGACAAATATGATTAAGAGAAAAACTCTCAAAAGGCTCAGTTTACACTGGGTAGGATTTGAAGACTTTCAGAATGACCATGGCTGGAAACCTATTAAACCTATAAAATGTACTGTGATCCATCACATATTTACGTTCTATGTTACTTTGATGGAGCTCCTAAAGCAGATATGAACTTGGCCTTGATCAAACTTTTTTTTTTTTAAACATATTTTATTAGTTTTCCATATATCAAACAGAGATAACAATTATAACTGGTGTATCCTCATCACAACAAAGTGAATATAGCACAGTAAGTCAGCGCAGATACAGAGATCAGATTAGGTCCCGTAAACTCTCCCCTCCCACCCCATCACATATGTCAAAGACTGCGGTCCTTTAATGCCCGCATACATATAAAGTAAGCGACCTACTACAGAGCTCTAGGCAGATTGTAAAGACTCCCAGGTGAGAGGAAGATCCCAGCTCTTCAGGTCATCTTGAGTTTGCCCAATTTACCTGATAAGTTATTTTGAAGATACCACACTGCGGTAGTATAAGGAGAAACTATTTCCCTGATAATCTTATCTGAGTAAATCACTGAAATAAAACCTCCCCATTTGTCAAAATTTTTTTCTGTCAGGGTATCTTTACAGTACTCAACCTAAATGCTTTTTAAATGAATATATCTCCTTGATGAGCTGCAATACATCCGCAACCTTTGGACCATCTGGCTAGTATACACAGTTTAGCTGCTAAAATATGAACATGAAGTACTAGAGGTAGGGAAAAATCCAGCACATCGCAGTGAAGGAGTAGAGCCATGGGCAGATCTATTCTCAGTTTGTCTTTTACCCTTGAAATAACCTGCCACCAAAACTCCTGGGTACCTGGGCACGTCCATAGCCCATGAAATAAATCTGTTAAAGGCTTTTGGCATTTTGGACACTTTGTTAATCTGTGTGGGGCATCAGGATGTGGTGGTATATTGAAATGATAAATAGCTCTGTTCAAACATTTTATCAGACAGACTCTCAGAGAGCAGCAACAGTTTGCCTCAAGACCAGTGACAACAATTATTTTTAAAATAAAGTTTTAAGATTTTTAATTTCCACATCTGATTGTTTTTCTACATACAGGCGGTCCCCTACTTAAGAACACTCAACCTACAGATGACACCTAGTTACAAAAGGACCATTGGATTTTGAGAATTTACTGTACTTTAGCCCTAGTCTACCATAAACAGCTATAGCAGTTATCAAAGGTGCATGCAATTAAGATTTATTTTTAATCCTGGTTCTTATGACAACCCAACAATTTTTAAATCCAATTGTCACAGAGAGCAAAAAATTTTGTCTGGAGCTACAATTATAAATATCCAATTCCGACTTACATACAAATTCAACTAAAGAACAAACCTCCAGAACCTATTTTGTATGTAACCCGGGGACTGTATAGCATGCAGAAAAAGATTAGATATTTGGATCTGTCATTCAGAGAAAAGAATGAACAATAAAGTTTAATTGTAGACACCTTTTATAGATTTTATGGTGACCATTGCAGCCTTGGGCCAAAGTTCAGTAAATTAGCATCATCCAGAGAGCTTCACCAGTAGTCACTGTAGCCAGAGAGCTCCGTTTGTAACTAGAGGTAGTCTGTAAGTCTGTTGTCTGTTTGTATTTGATGCACTGTTGAAACATAAATGAAACACTGTACCTACACTCAACAAAGACAGAAACAAATACATTGTTACCCATTAAAGAGTCCGTAACCTTTATCTCCCAATCTCAAAACTTCAGGTAAAGTAAATGTTAACAGCATGAGTCCGCTGTTCACATTGCTAAAATTTGGATAGAATATTTAGTAAAATTTATCTACAGTTGAACATTCAGCCTATAGAATCTTCTTGTAGTCACAAAACATCCACAGCCATTAGAAAAGATGTAGTTTCTCGACTTATAATGGCGACCTGCAGTCCTGTATTGTGCAAATGACACCAATGGTTCTTTATTCATGAGCATCAGAAAAACATGTTCTTCTTAAGAAGCTTATAGCATGGAATATCTTAAAGACCACATCTCCTGGCCACCCACATACCTCTGTGTGTGTCTTGGGGCTTTGTTGATTCTTATAAAAGCCTTTTCAATTGTTTCTCTCTCTGTTATTAACATATCTACAAAGATTCATAAAAAAATGTTGTCCTATCCTATTCATTTTCACTATACATTTTCA
Source organism: Engystomops pustulosus (assembly GCF_040894005.1). Lineage (NCBI taxonomy): Eukaryota > Metazoa > Chordata > Amphibia > Anura > Leptodactylidae > Engystomops > Engystomops pustulosus. Next base: position 87,436,057 of record NC_092417.1, on the reverse strand, counting down.
AGCTGTTTGACCTTAAAATTGAGTTTTATGCCAAGGACAAAAATTAAACAGGGTTAGCTTTTGTAGTATGGTGTGTTTATAAATTACAAAAAATCTAGTAGGGAAAAAATACATAAAAATGTTATCAACTAAAGACGGGTTTCTCATTTACAGCCTTGAACAAGTTAAACTTTTAACAAGCCAATTTCATAAACAGTTCTACAAACACTTAAATTACCCCATGATGTACGGCTTTTGTGTCATATCTATTTGTAAACCATGTCAAAGGCAGATTTAAAATGTTTATACCATATTTATGTAATTTTATTACTGCAAATTGAATCTATCTAAACATCTCTCCTTACAGAAAAAGGATCTTTATAAGGTTTGGAGGTTTTCTCAGGAATACAACCCCTATTATCCTACTTATAGCCCCTAACTTCAATCGTTTGCCTCTTGGTAATAAATGGACTTGTTCTACAGAGAATGTAAAAGTAACCATTACCTGGTATAATGTTCTTATGCAAATCTCTTGCATTGAGAGGTAATCTTCATATCAGATTCCCCATGGAGCATGAACAACAAAATCTCTGCAGCTATCCCTGTAACTGCATGTATACTGCTTCTGGGTCCTGTGACTGAACCCTCAGACATTAAACTAATTTAGGTTACAATTTCTCTGTAGTATTAAAGTAACACTTCAGGTAGAATTAACATATAATTTATTTGTGGGTGGAGCATAGTTTGAAATTGTAAATCCATGTGTTATGCCTTGCCTCCTCATCCCTTGCACTATGCATAGTCTCATAAAAAATCTTGCACTTACTAATACTCTACATGTTAAACACGGCCACTTTGTTCAAGGAACTGTTACATACTTATCCATGGGATGGGTTTAGTTGTTTTTTTAGTGAAGTGAATAAAGATGAAAGTGGGAGGAGTGAACATTAGCAGCAGCCAGTGATTGGAAGGTTTTAGGAATCTTCCTAAAAGCACTTCCGGGGTCTGGAGTCTCTTGCCATAGACTGTTGTACTCCTCCTTGTGCTTGAACACTACCTCCGCTGCCTCTGGTCCGAACAGGCTGCATAATTACTGCCTTATATGATACAGTATTCCAAATATTCCATAATGTCAGCCTCCATTAACTACTACAAGAATTCAAAGTCTTCAATTATACTCATGCTTGTTCCATCTAGCATTCATAGTATGAACAGTGACAATACAGAGAACCTATTCAACGACATATATACTCAGCAGAGACTGGGGAGCGATGCAAATTCTTTGCATCTGTCCCATATTGCCTCAAATGGCCTACACTTTTGTTTTTTATTATCGACTTTCAATTTGAAAACTGGCAGAATTGTTTTCCCCCTTGCTGCAGCTCCTCCTCCATATTCATGTAGAGGTGACGCCACAATATTGGTGCCTTTCTTAAACTTATGATGCCAAAATTGTGGCTCTTCTTGTGAATCCGACACTTTTCTGGCACCTCTGTTTTTCTGACTTGTTTTATGGTTAGATTTTTGGAGCAGCTAAAAGTTGTCTAGAGAGTTCTACTTCACCTTCATGAATGGGAAGACAGTTCTAAACCTTATCATTTGTGCGCCAAATCATTTTCATCCCACTGAAAATTATAACATGCTTCCTGCACCACCCTGCACCCAAATTAATAAATCCCCCCCCCCCTGTGTTTTCCAGAGCATACAATGTATACTCTGCAGATAAATGCAAAAAGTAGACCCCATCTGCCAGTATATATCCATGTATATGTTCAGCCTATAGGTCGGGCATATACACTGGGAGGAATTTATCATTAGAGCAAATCCTTGTGACAGTTCTATGTCTGTCTCTGGAGTAATGCTAATGCAGATTCATTGAAGTGGCCCTGGCCCTTATGTCGCTGTGTAGGTTGCTTGCGACAGTCACATGAAAAGTCGCAACAAAGTCATAACATAGACCATGGTGGGCACTGGCGTAAATTTGCATCACAAATCATTAACTCAGTTGTATTGTGGAAACTAATCTATGTAAATAATACTTTCTTTATATATTATTTTTGTCACTGATTTGAACCTACCGGTATAGTACCAGGACCTACCAGTATGTTATTTTTTGGGAGTGTGGGCAGAAAAATCAGAGGACACCCACACAAACACGAAGAGGACTTACAAACTATTTGCAGATGTTGACCGGTATGGGACTTGAACCTAGGACCCCACTGCTGCAAGGCTCTAGTGTTAACCACTGCACCACCGTGCTGCCCAACAATGATTTTGGCGCAAGCAGGATCTATGTCAAAGTGACTTTGTACTGTCCTATGTTCATTTGGCACAATGGAAAGTCACAAAACAGCATTTGTACCACAACTGTAGGAAAACAACACAAAACATAAACAAAAAGCCCAATGATAAATCCCCCCTCTGAGTGTATGACATAAATATGATATGAACCTGGACTTCTATAAAACACAATGGTTTCTTTGCTCAAATTGTCTTTGTGTTTTGTGTTCTACTTCAGTTAATAGCTAGTTGTTGAATTCCTAGTTAGCCTGATGAAAGTTCCCCCAGGTCCAGAAGCATTGATATGTACCACAAAGGACAGTGGAGAACATACATCTACTTTTTCACCTGGTGTAAAAATGTTGAAGCTCCATTCAGTTAAGTGTAAAACTCTCTCTTTTTCGAAACAGCCCTTTTATTTACCGATTTTTTTCGTGTTTCTATTTCTATTATGTTCCATTTGAAAAAAAAATCAAAACTTTACAAATCTAGAAGGATTTCTTCCCTGGTACCACAGTAACACTTGCAGATCTATTGCATATCACTCTTCTTTTATAATAAAAAAAAAATCATCTCATATCACCCAGGTATTTTTAAATTAAAAAGTTAAAAACTGCTTCACAGAAGATGAAATTTAATTCCTTCACTAATTTCAAGGTATTTTGAAATCAGCCCAAGTATTAGAATTTAATTTATTACTTTAATTTTTTTTAAAAAGAAAATATTCTACGGATCACAACATTTTTATCCTTCATTACTTCTAAAGTATTTTGAAAGAAACTTTTTTTAAAGGCCCTTTATATTCCTAGCCTGGAAATATCTCACCCTAAACCCACAGTTAGAATGATCGTCTATTTAGTTATTCCTTTTTTGTGCCTATACAGTTACATTGTCATTTATGAACAATTCTTGAAGCAGGGAATGTTTTACGCCAACCGTGCATGAAAGATTTTTTTTTTCTTGAACGGGTCCTAGTTAATTTTCCAGCTGTGTAAATATTGATAAGATAACAATAGAATTTGTTCCCGACACATATGCCTGAGACAATTCAATGAAGTAATGTTGCTGCGCTAGCATTAATTAAACTGCTAGCATTCGAAAGCTATTAATGATCAATACTGGCTATAGAGCGGACGTATACCAGTGTGCATTTATATGCATTTAGTGCCAAATACTGTTTACATAGAGGAATCGGCGACAAGCGGCACAGTGAAGGCAGCTGGTCTATTTAAAAATGTATGTTAAAAAAAGAATGAGAATAAAGGCAAATATCCCATGTTTAATATGCGATGTGGAAGGAAGATGGAATTCCATTCAATCTAAATACTAAAAGGCAGTTTTTTATTTGTTATTAAAGCCATGTATTAGTTTGTTAGAATTTCACATGGCATTTTTAACTATTTAAAGCCTCTTTGAAATTCCAGTGGTTGTTTTCCACCATTTTTTCCAGAATTGTAGATGCCATTACAAACAAACTTTTATAATATTATTTTTGCATAAAATATATTTTGTTTATAAGGCCTTAACATTCTATTTATAATCCATTATGTGAATCTGCAATTTTCTCTTTGGAGTTCAAAGTAGATATTATTAATATCTTGCCACGGGTGCCCCTGCGACCCATGTCTCGGGTTGCAGGCGCACCCGTGTGCCTCCGTGTGCTCCTCCATGTCTGCTGCAGTCTCACTTACCGGGTTCTAGCAGCGTCTCCCGCAGCTCTGTACACCTCTATAAACTTTAAAGGCTCAGCGTGATTGCAGCCACTGATCTTTTAAATATCCAGCCTCTTCCGATGACCCCTGCTGGATCTTCGTGCCTTGTGTCGTAGAGAAAGCTTGTGCTTGCCTATCCCGACTCTGTCTCTGCCTGACAACTCTGTACCTCGCCTTGGCCGCCACCTCGGGCAAAGTTGCACCTGTGCTGCTTTGCAGCGGGCTCTGGTGAAAATCGGGTACCACTTAGACTCCGCTCACAGGTGTCGGCTTACGTCATTGTCCATGGTGGTACAATGTGTCCACTATGCCTGAATCCTGACATATCCAGACTTTTACCCTTTTTTATTTCCCTTTGTATTTGCTCCCTAATAACATGCAAGTCAAAGTTTTTTGTTCCTACTAGTTAAACTTCTATATATGGAATAGCACAGTTTCCTTAACTTTTCTGTACATCAACTGAAATTAAAATAAAGGTATATGACTCTCTGGACCTATGTCAGCTAAATAGGGGAGAATAGACTGTTTATGTCGAGTTGTTCTTGGGCATGTAAAACTAAGACTTGACATATAGTGCTTGTAAAGTAGAGTAAAGTGCAAGATAAAAACAAAACTTTTGCTCCCACTGTGGTCATTTTGGTCTCTGCTATGTCTTTGTATATTGTTTTTTTCTAAAAAGGGGACAGATCAGGTTCTGCTCAAGAACAGGGTGAAGCTATTTTATATTGATGAAGCAATGAAAGTATGTGTGTAACTAGCACGGTAGCAGGCAAATCAACTACTAAGGGGCCCAGCGTTGAGGGGGCCAACTACATTGCTTAACCCTGGAAACCCTGGGGTGAAAGTTAATTAATCAAAGGTGGGGGATACTGGCCCTGGATACAGAGCAATTACTGTGGTAACTATAACTTTCCATTTATTAAAAAGAGATGGTTGTGACTAATGCACAATTGGCCCCATTATAAGTTATGTTATGGGGGATTTTGAACTCAGTAATTCAGTTTCTAGTGAACTGACAAATGGATATACATTTTTTAATTTTTTCAAATAACTTAAGCAATATCTATTTGTAGCAGAATTGCTTAAAGGGGTATTCCCACTTAGCTAGCATTGGATTAGCATTGGCTAGCATTAGCATTGGATACGACCATAAACTCAGTCCTGATTATGGTCAGGCAGATCTTCCTGTCTGCTCAGATTTCTCTCACATGAATGTAGATCTCCTGTACTGCAGGAGCAGCAGGAGGGAGGAGGCAGTTCCTGTCCAGCAACATTTAGAGACAAGCTCCACAGACAAGATACATGTCCTGGTGTGAGAGGGGAAGGGGCATAGAAGTACTGAGTGTGTGTTTGGTCAGGTGAGAAAGCAAAGCTGAATGTGTTGAATTGTGTCTTATATCCATCACATGCCCATTATCTGTCTCATCTCTCTTTTCTATGTGTCAGATTAGTAGAATCTTCAGAAGTTAAATGAAAGGCTAGCTAAACCCTGTACCATAATTTGAGCACTTTGTCAGCACAAAACATCTCATGCACGAGCATAGCATAGACATTCCTTGCCCACATAGACAGATCATACATTGAGCAGCTAATGCAGTGATAGTAACAAAAGCAACAATAAAACTGCAGCAGTAAAATTGCAAAGTAAGCGATTAAAAGTTTATTTGCTTGATTCTATCTTTCATGGACAAACCCCTTTAATGGAACTGAGGTATCTGTCACATTGAAATACTCTTATAGCATTATCTTTAAAGGGGTATTCCCATCTGGGCATTCACATATAATTAAATTCATTTGCCATATGTAAACATTTCTTCAATTGGATGTTATTAAAACAATGTTCTTCATAAATGTAGTCATGTTGTCCCTTAGATACAGATACAACCACCTCACATTTTGGCAGCAGTGGCCAGACATGCGCTATTGAATCCTGCCTGACCACCTGGATTCAGTGTTCATTACCACAGGACGGCTGTGGGACATGCAGTAACTCCAGGACATTTCATATACAAAAACCTTTTGTTTCTTTGTGCAATCACTCCAGCAGATGTGGTTGTATCCAAGGACACTGTCTTGATTCTAAGGGACCATATCACTACATTTATGAGAAATTATCTTCAAACAGGAACATTTTTTTAATAACATTTAATTGAAGAAATATTTATATATGGCAGATTAATGAAACTGAATGTGAATGCCCAGACGAGAATACCCTTTAAGCTTAAGGAATAAACTGAATCTGATCCCATGCAAATCATATTGAGTGGAACTTGTGTTCTTTTTTAAGATTTTCTAAAATATGGTGAAAAAGGTAGTATTAGAGAGACATCCAGCTTGACACCAGACATATTAGTTGTTGACATTTAAGCCAACCCTTTCACTCTTCCTTCTCAAAATGATTGGATCCAAGGAGTAATTGATAATACTCATGTACATGTAAGGTAAAAAAAATGTTACATTATCATGGTAGAGTTGTTCTTATTTTCAACTTTTGGGTTTTTCAGTGTCTAGAAAAAAAAAAGAAATCCAGGCATCTGCCTCCACAGCTGGTTCTTTTCTTCTATAACTCCGTTCACTATTAAGATACCATATGCTGCTTAAAATAATGATTAAAAAGATGAAATTATCCCCAAGAATCACAATCACAAGAATTGACAGAACAAATGAAACAGACAGGCAGAGTACTGATACCGTCCCTGCTATAATTGAACAGCGTCTGGCTGAAGTGATGTTAGAAGTGATCGTCTCTGTGTTACAGATATGGGGGACGACACTGGAAGATGTACAGGAGCACAACAACAAGCTATGATGAGGGACAGAAACCTTGGCTCAGCTATGAAGGACTGTCCTTACTGTGGGAAAACCTTTAGGACTTCACATCACCTAAAGGTGCATTTGAGGATACACACAGGTAAGACCTTAACCCAGGACTTAAGTTAAATCTGGTTTTTACATGAGGTCTCTTGTCTGTATCATAAGAAAGGGTTCCACTAGTAACTTTACCCTAGAAAGTCATCACTAGAGCATGGAGTCCATTAGCTAGACGTCTTTGTTCAATGTTCTATGTAGAACATGTACATACCCAATACGTGTTGATCAGGATACTAAAGAATTGGTATGAATTTAGGGACCATTCACTTGAAACAATGCTGGTGACAGGTATTACTACTTAGGGAAATTTCACACAGTTTAGAGAGACATTGGCCAATCTTTATGAGCCAGAGCCATGGCACCCATCCAGAAAAATTGTGCACATGGGAAGAAGCCTAATGTGTGTATTATCAATCACATTTGGTCATGGAAAGTAATTTTTATATTTTCCCTAAATAATATGATTCTAATAATAATCCCTCTATCATCTATCACAGTCAAGCAATGCTTGAATTGCTTTTACTTAAGAGTATACTTATACTTTGATAGTAGTCATCCAATGACCAGAAGGATAATTAGCTTTGATCTGAACATTTATATGGTGTGCTAGGTAACTTAAGGTAACTTAAGTTTTACACTATTAACTACTTAATCTGATATTGTCCTTTATTTTTGAAAGATGATTTCAATTGCTGGACAATAATCTTAAAAGAACTTAGCCATTATACTGATGTTTACTCGCTATTTATCTCCAGCTAGTCATATATCTATAAAACAAGTTGGTGCACTCTGCCGAGGCAACGTATGGAGCACCAGATTCATGAAGTACGTGCGCCACCTTTCATGAATCTGGAGCACCCTGCACAGTTCACAGGCAAACTACACCTAGTACACTTTGCACTGTTATGATTAATGTGGGCCATTAAATTCTAGAGCAATATCCCTAGAGTTTCTAGAGAAAAATGTACATAGAAGTACAAATATTTTAATGAAAGCTACATGATCAGAAAAAGTTTATATCTGCATTCATTTAACACTAAGCCTTAACACAGGTCCCCCCATCACAATGTATAAGATGTCAGATCTTATTTACGTGCTGTTCTGAAAGGGTTTGTACCATTTGGACAACTTCTCTCCATTTACCATAATAGGGCATATTAGTGGAGAGTGGTTAGAATAAGCCTCCTGTTGTGATTGAATCAATGCAGTCATGTAGTAGGTATTCATTTGCATTTACCCTGATAAAATCAACTCTTAGAGGAGTCTGTGATGATCAGCCAATGTTAATGGCGGCTTCATTCTCTAGAAGGGTTGGCCAAATGGGACAACCCCATCAACGGGAACCTTCCATTCTAAGTCCCACTGAATATTTCAGATGCTGCTATTGATGTTACAGGTTACATAAAAATCCCCAACACAAGAAATCTTTACTGCTGTTGACTTTGTAAGTTAAAGTTATCCTTTGTTACAGTCAGCAGATTTGAAATATTTTCACCTTTCTGTTATTTTATTGTTAATTTCTTTTTTTCGTCTCTTTTTGTAACACTGCAGTGCTAGCGATTTCTGGCTTAATGACATCCCAAACTTTTGTTGGGAATAATTGATTGAATTTAAATTTCTTTAAAAGTTTAAGAGGTAATGTTACAGTATAAATTTCATAGCAAACACTAAGTAGAGAAATATCCATTAGCAAAATTAACTACAGTTTCTAGGTAGCTAACAATGTTCAGTATACAGTAGGGCATGGCTAATGAACACTGCAGCGGGTGATATTTCATTATACAAATTAATGCTCACATTTTAATGGGAAAGTCACATAATGAATCTCGGCTTCAGTGACAGCAATTAGAGGCACAGATTGTCCCCTTCTGGACAAGGCACTGTTTAGCAATAAGCAGCTGCGTTAAAGATCTCCAGGTTTACAATATATATATATATATGCTTTGGGGGAAATTAGTATACAATTTATATTAATGTACCAAAACTTCAGAGCAACTCTGTGGTCCATCTATCTTATCAGGTCCCACTTGGGAAGTCTAAATAAATAACATAAAAGATGCTGCAAATAACATGCAAATCTTAAGAAATGCCAGACTCATTGAATGTGGAGGAGTTTTGGGGTGTTAACATAATTTAGAACCAGAAAAATATAGTTAAGAAGTTTTTGTTTTAGTTTTTTTTACCTGTAATTGTATACAAATGAAATATATTGTAAACTAAGTAACATGAAAATACACACATTGGCAAGGGATTAATGATAATTGTGCATTTATGGAAACATTAGAATAAAAAACATTTTAACCTTGTGGCACATTTTTAAAAAGCTTTTTTTTTTTAATTTAAAACTTTTAAAGAATAACATGGCATGTAATATTCATTATAGGTAGATACAATAGATACAGTAAATTGCAACTCAAGAATCACAATCTTCACTAAGGCCCGTTTCTGTGAGTAATTCCCTCGCACTGATGCTCTAGTGTATTTTAGCCACACTTTGTCCTTGCTGAAATGAAGATCCAATCTCTATTCACCGACCGGTCTGTTGAGTTTCTGCTTATACACAACAGTCACTGTGAACAAGGTGAGCTGCAGTGTAAAGCATGGGAAAGGGTAGAGCAGCAGGCTCAGACCATAAGAACTACTGTATATTCCAAGAGGCAATGCATCTGTGCTTTATTCCGAAAAAACGATCCAAATGAGACAAATGACATTTACAAAAACAGTTTTTCTGCGTACACGTCCTGAAATAATTGCATTTAATAGAAAACCACCAGTGATTGTGGTTATTTCCCCCTTCATGGTGAAGCGATGCCAAGTGGCCGGCGAGGGGTGTGCACTGGCAATAGATTGTGAACTTTCATAAGTGACAGTTCGCAGGTTATGGTGCAATTCTACACTAGGCAGGATCTGGTGTAGAATTAAATGCTGCACAGCCAGGCGGCCACATACATCAGGAGGTCAGTACCTTCTGATGTATGTGGTGGTTTGGGTTTAATTATATGGAGAAGCACCAGTATCACCTTACATTCATCATATGGGAATGCATTGCAGTGAAATTCAGTGTGTAGCTTGCTTCCTGTAGGAACAGTTAATAAACGGAAAGTATAGCTAGTTAAATCACTTACCAGCATCTGCCTGTTCACTATATACTGTGTAACAGCCAGTAGAAAGAACCATAATAATACAATAATAATAATAATAGTAGGAGAGTAATATCTTTTACCCAGGGAACCCAACATTATTGAACTAGACACTGAATGAGAGCAATTGCCCCGCATCCTATATAGTAGTAGTATAGTCCGACACAGTTCTATTTCTACAGACAGAAGAGGGGCTGATTCGTTTACTCTATGGAAAATGCCGTCTGCATTCCTTATTCCGATGAGCCATTGTAGAGTTGAAGGATTTGCAACAAAATCTGTATGGCTAAGGCTAATCTACCACATGGGCTACAAAATTTGTAGTGGTCCTGGGCCTTAACAAGGAAAGGATGGGACCTTTTAGAAAATTGTGATTGGACCCCCTTCATTTATCCATGAACTCCATAGGCTGAAATGTACATCACTGTATGCACCCAACCTGTACACATGTGTGCCAGCAATGTTTATGAATTGCCACTTTTTGCCAGGCTGTGCCCACTACTTATAAAATAACAAGTACTGGTACAATCTAAAAATTGGTAGTAATTCACATGTGTCCCTCCACAATTGTGTACAGGCACTACAATGTATAAAAGGAGAGGTACAATATTGCCACCCTGACCACCCTAACAGATGTTCATGCCAGAAGAAGAGCATTGTGAATGATGTGCTGCTTATAGTAATGCTGCATATCCTGCACTCATCATTATTTTAAGCCAACTAGTTTGAGCTATCAGGCCCTCCTGAGACCTTGAGCCCCCTTTTTAGCCTCTATGGCTGCTAAAGTGGTAGTCATTTGTATCATACTCATTGTCTTCAAGTGGACTGCAATGGTGGAGCTTCCACTCCAGGCAAATATTTTTTTTAATTCTCTGTGACAGTTGGAATTTACAAATTTTGGGTTGATAAGGAAACAAGGATGAACAATAAGGCTTCATTGCAGACACCTTACAGTAGATCATTGCAGCCTAGGACTAAAGTAAAGTTGTAACTAGGGGTCATCTGTAAGCTAGATGTTGTTAAGTCGGGGACCATCTATATACCATGTTATAAATTTCTACAGTATACACATAGCACAAACTTCCTTTATTTAGCAAGAATCAAACATTCTAGACAGTCATAGAAAAAATGCAATTCAATTGTTCCAGAAACAGGTGCTGGAAGCTCCGAACTCTAACATGACAGATCTATCTATTATCTATCCATCGTACATCTATCTTTTATCTATTTATTATAAATATGTCTATTATCTATCTGTATATCTATTATCTATGTATCCATTTTTAAATATCATGCAGCTGAACATGATATTTGGATTCATAGTGATACAAATACAAGGATTATTTTAATCATTAAATACAAATGTCACTCATGTCTTTCACTAAACCAGTACCTAAACTGCCCATCCACCCCCCACCATCAGTAATTACATATATATTGCAAGCACGTTACAGATTATATTTGTGGGCCAGAAAAACCATCAGAACGTATGGAAATGACTGCAAAGCCTCTGCAGATAATTACAATATAACAGAGGATCTTAATATATTTTGCATTTCTTCATTAGCAAGGATTTTTATGTCATTTTACTGGCTATGTGTTATCTCACCTATATGTTCTTTTGTACTGCACGGGTAATGGCTTTAATATTTCAGCGAATCTGTGTTTATAGATCCGTATTTAGTAACAATGCAGAGGGTCTGCAGATCTCAGAATTCTTCTGGAATGCTGCCCTCTAAATAATGATAAATTACTCGTGCAGTATGCCATTTGCTAATTATATCCATGATTTACTGCAGAGCACGACTTAAATCATTCATTTCAGCCTTGCATAACAGTGCCATAAAATTTTTAGGTTTTAAAAATGGTTTCCATGTGTATAAATTAAACAAATTTCACAACAATTATGGATATAGAAAGTCTTAGCCCATCATCTAATTAACATTTATTTCACCTATGTTTTATCCAAAGACTTAGAAAGTTAAACTTTCTTATACTGCAACATAGACAAAATTAGAAAACAGAAAATAGATTTTTTTTTATAAGGTGGAAAAAAAGATTGGAATATGTATTAAAAAGTGCATTAATGGAGTATGGAAGTATGGAAAGGGGTTGAGATATGAGCATCCTCGAAAAATACACTATGGGTGCTAACAGCTGCAATGGGCTCTAACACTGCTGCAACTGTTGACTTATTAGGGTCTAAAGATAAAATGTAGTTAAGGGGATTTTCCATCTAATCTATTTCTGAAATATCTTTGGATGATAAATAGATGATAAAAATGGATCCTACCCATGTCATCTGCACCGAACTCGGGAATGGGTGTCTGCTGACCCCCTTCTTAAAACTCATGCAGCAGCAGGAGCGCAGCAGTAGATACGCATCACCACTGGCCGCTGAAAAAAAATAGAAGCTGTAAACGTGTTTCACCCCTGGCCTTTGTATACAAACAGAAGCTGGCTGTGATGGGCAGCGCCACGGAAGAACACGAGTGGGCAGAGAGATAAGAATATGTTCTTTTTTTATTTTTTGAAACACATTTTTCAACATAGTTAAAAATGAAAAAGAGAATATTAACATGACATTGCCTTGATCATACTAACCCATTCAATAAAAGTTAATATTTCATTTTTACCACATGGTAAAACTCGTCAGAATGAAACACATAAGTGCAAATGCAGTATGACCTTTCCATATATATATGCATATATATTAAAATGGAAAGACTGCAGAATGTTGTGTCAAAAATGTCTTTTGGGTGGGGCAAATACAAATAGAATTACTTCCTTTATTAAAGTGACTCTGGCATTGGAAAAATGTTTGTTATATATATGACAATGTTTTTTCTTACAACAATTTATGATTAGACAGAATTGTAATTATCATTATTTGTTGTTTTGCTCAACTTTAGGTGAGAAGCCTTACAAATGTCCCCATTGTGACTATGCTGGTACTCAGTCAGCGTCCTTGAAGTACCACCTGGAGCGCCACCACAGGGAAAGGCAGAATGGCTCTGGCCCACTTCCTGTCCATGGACATCCTCCAAACCAGGACCACAAAGATGAGATAGCAAGTAAGAGCTCCCTTTTTATGAGACCAGATATATTACGAGGAGCATTTAAAGGCCTACCTGGAATAGACTTCAGAAGTGGAATGATGTCCCAGTGGCAGGCAGGGTTGATGTCTTCTGGAGAACGTCAGGGACAGTCAAGTGGCATTAGTTCTGAATCTTCTTTAGAAATGAAGAAATCTGAGATGTCTTCAAAGGCAACTAGCATTGCAGAGTTTGCAAGAACATACCCTAACACTGTAGGCAATGGTGTAAACTTTCAAGGGTCTTTGCAGGCTTTTATGGACAATTTTGTTCTAAATTCTCTTAAGAAAGAAAAAGAAATGAAAGAGAAGGCTTTGCTTGATTCACTTCCTTTAAAAGCTCCCAGATTGGACAATGGTGAAGATAAATCAGAAAACAAAAAACCTCAGAGAAAAATGGAAAAATCTCAGTATGAACCTCTGGACTTGTCTTTGAGACCAGATACCCAGTCTCTTCCTGGTTCATCTATCACAGTCCAAGATAACATTGCTTGGCATGGTTGTTTGTTTTGTTCATTTACAACATCATCTATGGAGCTGATGGCCCTTCATCTTCAAGCTAACCATCTTGGCAAAGCAAAGCGTAAAGATTGCACAATAGGAGGACAAGGGCACAGTAAAGACCAGTTGAGGGAGTCGTTGGGTACAGCAAATAAAGTTGTGGCCTCGTCTTCTTCAGTCCAGTGTAGTAAGGAAATGATAACCTCAAATATGAGTCCATTAAAAACTTCTGAAAAGTCTTTACAAGGCAACGCTAAGGAGACATTACCTGATCATAAAGGTTCTTCATGGCCGAATCACATGGACGCTATGTTTAATAGTTTCCCAGCTGAATTCTATAAGCAATTTGGTGTATACCCAGGCTCAATAGGTGCTAATGCGCAAAATATGGACATTGACTCTCCACCTGATGATGACTCCCATATGTTACAGTGTGATTCTGTTAATACAGCTGCTACTGATGATATTTCTGATGATTCCTCCTCTGAAGATATGGAAACATGCAAAGAAGATGAGAATGAAGAGGAGGAAGCAGAAACAGAACCCGAAAACATGAACACAACTGATGAACTGAGCAAAGAGGAAAATGACATGGAAGAAGCTGAGTCAAATTCAACCCCTCTAAGATGTTCAGAAAATACAGTGTCACCAACAATAGAGAAACAGTGGCACCCAAATCTTCCATTACCCCAAGAGTCTCCACAAAGCTCTGTAAAACTTGATCAAGTACCAGTTTCTGATCCTTTGGAGAAGCAGGTTAATATGCTCTCTGTTCTCCGAGCATACAGCTCCGAGGGCATGGCTGCTTTTAATGGACTTGGAAGCAGCACAGCAAACAGCGGATATATGAAGAGACCTGACCTATGTGGTAAGTTGATAAAACAGAGTAAGATTTAGATGAAAGATAGGGTTTCTATATTTATAAATTACACAAATAAAACCAGGGTAATTAAATTCCATCAATCATGATAATAAAATGCATAAATGTTTATAGTATAATTATAACCTTAGTTAGAAACCAGCCAATTGTGTGCTGTCATCTTCTCACCTTGAAGTGTATATAAGAGCATGTTACCTAGTCTCCCCAGCTTCTTTAAATCCATGGTGTTGAATATGCATTTCAATAGAATAGGAGGCATATTCCTTACTTGAATAACTTTATAATTAAGCATGTAGATATGGACTTAGGAAGGAAATTGGAGCCATCCTGAACATTACAATCGCATGTAGATTTCTGATGGTACAGTTCCAAATTACACACCCATAGTGTGGAGACACATACCGGGAACGTGAGGGAACTATGTAGGCTATGAAAGCTGTATTACAGATCCACACAGCAGTTCTGTGCAAGAGGTCTTGAACCTAGAAATGTAAGAAAATAAATCCTTCTAAGCATCTACAAAAATTCAAAGATACTCAATGGCCCAGAGAGATACTGATAACATCTAACTAGATTATCTGTAGCAGCTAATTCCCTCCAAACTCCCACTATTGACACCACTAAAATCACTTACTGATGCGAGCAGCTGCTACGTTGAAGTATTGACTCTAAATACATTGACTGTAAGAGACACATCTGTCAAATGGTACATCGATGAACCAACAATCTGGTCATGTGAAATTCTTGATAAATGGATCCTGCACCATTTTATTATATTGCAGATTAGTCTATACTGTACAGACCTTATGGCCTTCATTTATCAATAGAAACAGATGTTTCGGAGCAGTGGCATTAATATTCATTTAAGCTCCTTTCTCGCCTCAACTATATTTATTAAAAATGGTGGTGTTTTTAGATGCTTTAGATTTTTTTTTTGTAATGCCTGCATTGCAAGTATTGTTTAATTTTTCATAAATATGTTTTTATGTAGGTTTTTTGCTTTTCTGTAAAATCCTATTTTTATGTTGATAGCATCATTAAAAAAAAGTCATAAAATTATATTCTTCTCATTAGAATGTCAGAGGCTGATCATGCAGTATAAAAAGAGATATAGGATTATTCGGAGAAAATGAACATTTTGTTTTAACTTGTTATTTTGTATCATCATTGTAAATCATTATTTTTTTAATGGTTATGTTTTTTGTTTTTTTACGTGTTCATCTTTACATAGACCCGTAATATGTGCTCTTTATTCTATATGAATTGAATAGTTTACTCGTTATGCAAGGTCGTTCTCTGAACAAGCAGCTTGCCTAACATAAAACAAATACCCTTATAGTAGAGTTTATTCACATGCAGCATAGGCGTTGATGACTTTGACACCTTTGGTTAATAATACAAAGCCTGTGTTATGCTTTGCACTTCACAAGACTTTTGAGGATTTTGGTATCAGTGGCAATAAATATCCATTTTCCATGAGTTATTTAATTAATTTATCTAATTTAAGAAAACATATTTTGTGGGGTTATTTTTTGGTACTTGTTTTTCATAATCTCTGGATGTATAATATACACAGTGCAGTACCTAATTCTACACTATGTTTGTGTATATGATCTTTTATGGCTCTTGACTCCTGAGCTACTCACATAGGGCGTTTCCTCATAGAATAATATTAGTAATACTTTCAGCAGAAAATACAATGCAGAATTCATTGCTATGCTAGTCCTCTAATAGTAGGTCCTAGTGACTCCTCGGTGCCACGTTACATCTATATAGAGTATATATGCAACCTTTTATAAAAGATTCCTAAGACTGTGTCTACACGTTCAGGTTTTCTGATGCAGTTTTTGTAGGCAAAATCACATGTGGTTTATAATGGGAGAAAACATATAATTGAGAGTTGCTATTCCTTCTCTTTTATTGCTGCACTCGTGGTTTGGACATCAAAAATTGCATCAGAAAACCTGAATATGTGGATGCAAAGTGAAAGATAAGAAAAGAGAACAAAGAGTAAAACTAAGCAACTATATTTTTTTATATTTAAATTTTATTAAATTTTAAAATAGTAAATCAGATCATAACAGACAAGAAAAAGAGGGGGATGAGTAGGGTAAATCAAATATTGGACACTAGGATGCACCCGGGGGGAAGGGGAGGGTTGCAAAGAGTGTTACAACAATATAACTGAACAACTAAGTTATCTAGTATCATGTGTAAAAGATTATGGAAAAAGATGGGAAGCTGCTAGTGAATTTCTGACACTGTTTAAATCTATTAGTGCAGCAAGACGAAATAAGCCAAATATTAATTATAATCAAAAGAGAAACACCTGAGTGATTCCCTCCATATGGTGTATCAAGCGGACACACATCTTACCTTCTTCACTACCTTAATGACACCACTGGTAATTTTGCCCTAGATATGCTGAAATAGGCCACTAAATAATTAAAACAAATCTATGATTAACATTTTCCAAAGGAACATTTGTTCCCCTGGTGAAGTGGTTTTTAAATGGAAAGTGCTCTCTTTGTTATGACCCAACATATTTTACCAACTACAGAAAACGTTGATCAAACCCGGAGCAAAGGAATTGGGTCCGGGAGATACAGAAATAGTTTGTATGGAAGCAGAGGTTGTAATTGCAGCAGTATACAGTATACAGTATGCAGCAGCCATGTATACAGAAAAAATAGATTTAGTAGGTATGAAAGAAAAGTACTTAAGCACTGGGGTGTTGTGAGCAGGATATTTCCAGCAAGTTTATACAGTGCATGATGCCATATGGTGCATCCATATGATACTGTAGTCCCCTCTAGCATTCAGTAATACACTAGGTACTAGGTTACAGAATACCTGTAAAAAAAGCATTGTCCATAAGGTAGGAGACAGAGAAATAGACATAGATAGATAAATGAATAGATATTTTAGATATAATAGATAATTGTTTTGGTATATAAATGTTGGGATAAAGGAAACAATCATGAAGTTGTGGTCAGGTCGCAGGTTCTAGGAATAGAGGTCACCTGTCAGGTATTTCATATTGTAACAAAAGATTTGGCACAATAAGAAGTGAGAGGTGAGTGTTAGATTTCTCTCTGCCGCAGGAGATAATAATAGCAGCTTATTAGCAGTCATTATTTATGTATTTACTGTCTTCAGGAAATAGACAAAGTGATGACTGAATAGTCAGGACATAGGAAAGTGGAATATTATAATCTTCATCCTCCTCCTCAGGTTCTGGTACTGTGCGCAGTAGGATCGTAACGCAGAGTAAAACATGAGACTCTTTTATCTTACCCAAGTGGCACAATTTATAAAGAAAACACAGACTGTTTGCTTTACATTTGCAAATATATGAATTTCTTTTCTTCCCCCCAAGGTTCCCCAATTGAGCCCAGATCAGAGTCTCTGCACATCACATTCAGTTTTGTAAAAGTTGTGACAGAAGTTTGGGAGATATTTGAATTCATTTTACATTTATTGTTACATTGGCTCGTAATTCTTGGTCTATATGACAAGTGTGCATTTTACAGGATTACTTTGATTCACATTCACATAAGCTTTGTGCTTATTTAAGTTGTCTATTTTGTAATTTAGTTTGCATAGAGTTTTTCCTAGTGTTTTGCTCTGGTTGTGTCTAATTGTTTAATGTCAAGCATACAAATGCATGTAGATCCCCAGTAGTTAATACATACAGACCGTCCCCAGGTCACGTACAAGAAAGGTTCCATAGATTTGTTCTTAAGTGGAATTTGTATGTAAGTCGGAACTGTGTATTTTATAATTGTAGTTCCAGGCAATTTTTTTTTTTGCCCCAGTGACAATTGGAGTTTCACATTTTTTTTAGGTGATGGGACCAAGGATTATCAATAGTAGTAGAGTAATAAAGTATAACCTCATGCACAAGCCCATATTGCCATTGTTATTGCAGCTAGCACACAGCCCTATATCTTTCTATGGGCCGATGCTCACAGGCATGTGCAAGCCGACTGCCCTGGCCTCAAAATATAAATCGGAAGCTATTCATGCCTGAGTTTGCAGCTCCGGCAGTATTTTTATATTGTCATTGTCGCATGAGGAGTCCTCAGACATCATTGACTCATAAAAAGCAAACAACAGTCCATGGGTCCATTGTTTGCGCCCCAAGAGCACATAACGTTCACGTCTAAAAGAGAACTCCAATAGACAATTTAGATAAGATAGTTACTGATCAAACCTGTGTTCTAATGGAGCTAAGCTATACAGCATACGACTTAAAATACATTGATACTTAACAGTCAACCTGGTCTTCTATGTTATTGGCCTTTATTTGAAAGTTATATTATATTTCAATCTGATAATGCAGAATGCTTATAAAGCACTCATACACTGGGAAGTCAAGTATACAATGTATGAAGGCATTTAAAAATATATATCTCAATCACTACATACCTAAATGCCTTCATTATACCTAATGGACATACCTAAGCATGAGTTAGAGTATTCTAGGCCTTGAGACATACATGTTATATGCTCTAACCCGTTTATTGTCTTCCTATTGCTTATCTGTGTGTCTTTGTCAAAAAGGACGACATCAACTGACCCCAGTTTTGATGTGTTTCATGCAAATATTAAACTTTTTAAAGGTATTTTATTTGTAACATTGTTCCTTTTTTATTTTATAGCATAATTATTTTTTTGATTCTGTTCTCTTTTTACAGACAACCAGGACGGCCAAGGGGACCCTGATTGCACCTAGTTTTGCTAATCTGTATGTTGGACTGAGAGATGGTCTGTCTCTTTGATGTACCTCCGTATCATAGGGTTCTGTGGCAGAGGTACATCGATGATTTTCATCTGCTGTGGCAAAGCAAAAATAATATACAACATAGGAGTCTTCTGCTCCTTTCATATAATCTCTGATTCTTACCATTCTCAAGCTTACATTTTAGACGGCTATGTCAGAGATGAATCACTTGTGATGGCTTGTAATATTTGTTAATGTTAACTCTCATCGGACCCTGTTACTCTGAACCTTCATAAATAAACTTAATCAGCTGCTATTCTTTAATAAATATGGTAAATTACGTCTTTAAGCAGGCAGACTTTCTTAAATTATTAGCCTTTTCCTCTCGACACACTGATAAAAGATATCACTGATATACGGTTGTACATCTTTCTTTATTAGAAAATGGCAAATATAACTATTTAGGGACATTGTATAGATGCTAAATTAGGGTATTATTAGTACATGGAGATGGATATTTTTGGTTATATTTCTCTGTTTTAAAGAATCAGATTCTCCAGAATTTATTGCCTGTCGTGTAGTTAAAAAAAAAATCTAAATATTTCAATGTAGGTAAAATTGCACATTCAAATAATTCAGTAAGACCTACTAACAATGTAACTAGTTGTGAGAAATATCAATTTATTACACTAATGCATAAAAAAATTGATGGTCCATTTAGAAAATATACAATACATGGTTCCTGTAGTGGTAATAATAAATATGCTGTTGTTTACCTTGGTTGCTGTACTTGTAATCTATATTACATCAGAATAACCAAAAGGAAACTGGAACCAGAGTATTATATTATTTAAGTAATAGCTAATGGAAAAAGATGATGTGTGCATCAACTAGAAGCCTTGAGTATAATAACGATTGTAGGTGGCACCCTCATAGGCCACACCTGTGAAACAACCGATTATGGAAATATCTTCATTGGACATTAGAAGTCTTATACCCTGGCTAAGTTTCCTGGAGGTCTGAGAGGTGATTTTGATATTACACCTTTTTTTAGATCAATGTGTTGCTGTTTGTATATTATGATGTATTTGTATTTTTATTGTATATTATTATGTATTATAAAGTTTAACAGTGACGATACATAGAGCTATCTTAGAAGGGTATGTATAGTCAGAAGAAACATAAACAATCATGGTCGTCTGAGGAGGGGCAATAGCATGAAACACATTAAGACTGAGATGGGGTTCCTATCTATGATGTCATCTTTTATGATACTCTGCACAGACAAGCAGTAATGAGCTGGAAGATTGGGTGGCGCATAAGTCCATGATGTCAAAGATTTCCAGCTAATGTCATCTTAACAATGAGACCTGAAGCTTCCGTTTTCCCCATCAAGAATATAGCCACACTGGGACTTTCTGACTTGTGCATGCTGACTTCTAACAGTCTTTGCTTTCTCCATCGAAGTGGAGTAGCACATTTGTACATTTTTATGTGTAAGCTACTACCTGTTTGTGTTTTTGTTGTATAAAGTGCTTTGATATTCAGCCTTGTTGATTTTCTCATTATTTAACAACTAAAAAGTGCCTACTTTTAGGAGAAATCTTGAAACCTTTTCCAGGAGATAACCAAGTAAGCTAGGCATCACATTACTTTAAGAGGTTCTTCAATTTGACACCAAGAACCCCCACCCAAATGCTGCTTTATACTATAGATGAAGCTGTAAGCAGACAGTGGAGTATCAGTGGAGTAGCAGCAATATTGGCTAAAATCCGTCAATACTTATTTTACTCACATTAATGGAAGCAGCACCTAAAGTAAGCCGGGACAGCCACCACCTTACAGATGAATCTTTATCTGGCTCCGTCCATTGTGTAAATCAGATTATTATGGGCGTTTCATAAAGCTAGAATATTTTCTTTAAACAACTGACCTTCCTGAGTCTACCTTCAGATTGAGGTGATTGAGGTTTTAGGCTTGTGTTTTTTGCTGGAAAAACAATTTTCTTGTGGGCATTATTTGTTACAAAGCAGAAACCATACTGCAGCAGCAAATATAGGGAGCAACATGTGCAGGTAAGAAAAATGTGGTATACAAACACTGAGATGCTGTCTGGAGTAAAATATGTTAAGGAATCTTAAATCATTTCTGAACTTTGAGCTGGTCTCTCACCCAGCTAGACCTAAATAGACTTTTACCTCGGGTGATAACTGCCCAGTATGAACATTCCAAGAGGTTGAACAAGAAAACAAGGCAACTCATTGGCTGCTGGTGATAGTTTTTGTATTTCAACATGAAAATCAGCTTGTTATATGTATAATGAGTAATAAAAGAGGTTGTCCAACTTAAATGTCCCTTAAATGGTCACCTACTTTTACATTAATTAGAAAAGAAAATAAGAAGTAGGACGCTCTTTAGTGTGGTTATCTATTAGTAGCTGTGGGTAAAATGGTGTAACCCCACTCACCTAGTACAAGTATCCTTGTCATATATCTTATCAGAGAAAAGTCCCTTATTACTATCTTACTTAACCTTTTATCACCCCTTCCTTTCCTTCTAATCTGCCCTTCACTCTGTAGTATCTACTGTATTCTGTCTTGCTAGCAGGCACTGAAGTGTTACTTAGAAGCATGTCCAATGAGTAGAGAGTAATGGAAACTTACAGAGAAAGTGTTAATCCTCATATACACATACAGATTTCTTCAACCTTTGTTGAAATAGCTCATTGCTGTTTCAGCTCCAAAACTATTGCCTCCTTCCATGCTGAGGACAGCTCACTGTTGCACCTAAAATGGGCCTCAGAAGTGGCCTCCAAATAGCACATCACTGTTAGATTAGTCACTGACGCGTCATTTTGGTGAAGGTCACTGTTTTGGCCTGTGGTACAGCAGTGCCCATCCCTGTGACATTGCTCAATTGGCTAAAAGAACTGCATAAGCTGCACCCAGGTACCACCCTAGTAAGCCTGAAAAGGCATATTCACTTTTATTTTCTGATAAAAATAAGATGTTTGAGATTTTTTTTCTGGCCACCAAAAGCCAAATAAGGTTTTAAAAACACTGTCCCACATTTATTACAGTGCTTGCTCCAGTTTTCTGTCTGATTTTGCGCCAGTTTTGTGTCATGGCTGAACTGTGTCCAAAAAGACAGAAAAATGTGCACCTAAAGAGCCATGTTAATGCTTAGTCAGAGTTTGTTCCACATTTATTACTGACATGGGCCCCAATTGTCTCTGTGCCGAATTCTGCAGCATGAACAAAGTGCACCAAAAAAATGGTGCAAACTTCCCAAGCTGTGCAAGGGCACCAGATCATTGAAGAACATGCACCACAATTCATGAATCAGGCGCATCCTGCACACTTTACTGGCAAACTGCACACGGTGTATTGTGATCAATATGGGTCATTATATATATACAGGTTTTTCTTGATATTGCTGCTGAGCCACAAGCATGGCAACTTCAAGCTTCATAACTTGGAGATGTCTATAGCAGAAAGCAGCCAATCCTATAATTCCTTTAATGGTAGACCACCCATTACTCATAAAATGTACTATATTTCCTATAAAAAATTGGGGGAACTTGGGGGAACTCCTGAACACAAATTTAAGGGGATTTTCCAGTGGCAACGAGTTAGCCCCTATTTAAAGGGTATGGGCTAAATTGGGAGAACTTTAAAACTTCTGAACATACATTTAAGGGGGTTTTCCATTGACAACAAGTTAGCCCCTATTTACAGGGTATGGGCTAAGGAATGATAAGCCTCTTCCTAGAACAGATTCTTTACAGGTATTAAAGACATACACCTGCATATACATAGGGTTTTTGTCAGGGCCGGCTACAGGTTTTAGTGGGCCCCTGGGCGACAGAGCCCTAGTGGGCCCCTTTATGGGCCACCCTCCAGTAGCCACACTGCCCCCCCTCCCCCGTGTGGACATACTGCCCCCCATCCCCGTGTACACATTCCCCCCCTACTGTATATACTCTGCCCCCCCCCCCTGTATACACACTGCCTCCCCTCCTCCTGTATACACACTGCCCCCTGTATACACACTGCCCCCCAGTAAGTAATGTGCCCCACACAGCCCCCCAGTAATGTGCCCACACAGCCCCCAGTAATGTGCCCACACAGCCCCCCAGTAAGTAATGTGCCCACACAGCCCCCCAGTAAGTAATGTGCCCACACAGCCCCCCCAGTAAGTAAAGTGCCCGCACAGCCCCCCCAGTAAGTAATGTGCCCGCACAGCCTCCCCAGTAAGTAATGTGCCCACACTGCCCCCCCAGTAAGTAATGTGCCCACACAGCCCCCCAGTAAGTAATTTCCCACACAGCCTCCCAGTAATGTTACAACACAGCCCCCCATGTTCTCCCCCTTCCCTGGCCCCTGTCATGTCTCCCCCATCACCTCACTGATGCAGGTCTCTGTGTGTTCACTGCTTTCCCTGGCAGGTCATGTAACCATTACATCATCAAAGGTCCTTCAGCCTCCGGGGAAAGCAGTGAGTGCAAATGTTCTCATTACGATCTGTGTCCCGAGGATACAGATCGTGATGAGAGAAGGAAGGAATCTCCCAGGCAGCAGGGCTGATGTCCTGCTGACCCGGGGAGATCCGGGATACCGGCCAAAAGATCTTTTGACCTAGCAACGCCCCTGGTACAACTGGTCCGGGGGCCCGAGTACAGTGCAGAGATGCTGAGGCTGTATGAAGCGCGCTCATAGGGTGTGCATATTGCAGCAGCGTATTGCAGCAACCACCCACCCCTAATACCCGCAATCGATGCTAGAGAATTAACCCCCCCCCCCCTGATGCTGCTGGCAGCATTTTATATACAGCGTAGCGTGGGTACCGCCATCTTTGTTATGATGGCATGGCTTCTGCATTTTCGGTGCAATAAACAAGTGGCTCATTGTAATGCATACTATGTAAATGATTGCAGTACATGGTAGGAATGATCAGACCATCTACGGTTAAAGTATCCTAGAGGTTCTAATAAAATAATAATAATAAATTTAAAAAACCTGAAATTTGATTCACCCCCTTTCCCTAGCATTTTTAACGTAATAAATAGTAAAAATTACTAAAGTGTTAGGTATCGCCGGCCCTTAAAATGTCCGAAAAAATAAAAACGGTTATTCCGAGCTGTGAGCGGAAAATAGCACCCAAATGTCTGAACGCTAATTTTACACTATTTTACAGCATATAAAATATGTAATATAAAGGGATCAAAAGGTCACAGTCCTCAAAATGGTAACAATGAAAACGTCAGTGCATCTTGGAAAAAATTACACTTAACACAGCTCCGTACACCAAAGTATGAAAACATTACGTCAGAAGATGGCGAAACTAATTTTCATTTCATATATATTTTTAAATTTTTTAAAATGAATAAAACACAATAAAACCGATATAAATTTCATATCACCGTGATTGTACCGAACCAAAGAACAAAGTAGATGTATCGTCTGGAGCCATGGTGTAAAAATTTAGTGACGCAATTGCATTTTTTTGCCAATTTCACCACTTTTTTTTTACCAGCTACCCAGTACATGGCATGGAATAATAAATAACTTCACTGAGTAGTAAAATTTGTTGCGCAGAAAATAAGCCCTCACACAGCTCTGTACACAGTTATAGATTTTTGAAGGTGGAGAGCAACAAGTGAACGAAAAAAACTGTTCATGGTTTTCAGGATTTATGACGCTAGGACAGGGACAGAAATCGGGGGGCGGCCATCGGCCGATCCAACTGATTCGGACTGAGCGCAGGATTTAAGATTAAAATTGTGTCGCAACCAATGCACTTACATACACCGGGATTAAGATGGTGAACAACGGCGGACCTGAGCGGGGAAATGACAGATGCAGGATATCAGCCGCGCAATCTTAGTGAATCGCGGCACAGTGCATTGTCGTCGGACAATGCACTTTCGTGAACATAGAGGGGCCGGGTAAGTCAATGTGCCCCACTGTGTCCTTGAGTGGTTAAAATATAAGATATAAAGAAGAATCAGTGAAGTTAGATGTATATGAATGGGGAATACTGTTTATAAATTGATTAACATAATAATGAAAGGAGGGGAGCACCTTCACATTACCTCAGGGGGAATAAAGAAGAAATGACACAAAGTAATGTAGTATTTATGGAGGAAATACATCCAGCCACATTGTATAAGCCTATGAAGGCCTCTGCATTTTTCATGATGTTTTCTTGCATAGGATAAGAGGATTATATTTATTAAATAATGAATTGTATTAAAATTTGATTGATGCAGACTCCAGATGACATTTCACTGTCTCCTCTTTTAAGAAGTAATATTGAACACAGTGGGGCAGATTTATCCAGCAGTCTGAAAGTCAGAATATTTCCAGTTGCCCATGGCAACCAATCACAGCTCAGCTTTCATTTCACCAGTGCTCATGAATATTTTAAAGGGGAGTTGTTATTGGTTGCCATGGGCAACTGGAAATATTCTGACTTTCAGACTGCTTGATAAATCTGCCCCAGTGTGTAAGTCCTGAGGTGTAAACTGTGTTTGAATCCATGGTGTAACATCTCTATGGGGAAAACTGAATCTCCACTATAAATTATACTAGTGTATAATAATAATGACCAGGAGCTTCTGAAGCCTTGTCTAATATTATAAAGTCTCAAAGAGAGCTTTCAGTTTACTATATAAGTTACATTGTGACCTATAAAACATACCCTACCTGCTTGCGTCTATGAGAGCATAAAGTATTTACTGATGGTAGACTCGTTCTTTTATCTAGGGGATGGCAACATTTTTTATGCCCCGGAATGGCCGGATTCGTCTAAAAAGTCTATGTCACCATAGCGTCTCTTGGCTCCGCAGTCTTTTTGTTAATGCAGGTCCCCACTCTCTGCTTTGCAGCCATGTCCCGCCTATCACTCGCGCAGACAGCCTGTGTCATTGTAATCAATGGGCGGCACTCTGCAAATCACAGAGTGGGGGCGTGTATAAATAATCAGACAGCGGAGCCGAGAGGTGTTCCAGCGATATAGGACATCTACATATTTTTATGAAGACTTATTAAGAAGGGGCAAGTAAGTTTGGGCAGTCTACCATCAGTAAATATCTTGTTCATTGTAAGGGTCAGTGGTGGGGCCCCCATTGATTATGAGAACAAGGATGCCTTGTAGATGGTCACACATCTCTATGACACTAGTGGAGATAGGACAGTACAGAACTTGCCAACTTCCGGTAATGCCATGGACTCAGAAAAGAGTGTGAGCTACCTCTCCATTCATTGATGTGTAAAACAGACACCACCCCTTCTTGTGATTCACGGCTGCAATTTTGACACCCACTATCAATCCACAAGTTGTCCACCATGCTGTTGATAAGGAATAACTTGCTGTCACCAGAATTCTCCTCTCATACAGTATGTGTGTATATATATATATATATATATATATATATATATAATTGTCTTTGAATTTCCTTAATATTTTCTTCTTCCTTACATTTCTTAGTTGTACTGTTCTTTATATTTGAGAATGAACACCACAGCTACTGGGGGCTCTCTTTATATAGGACATTGAGCCTCAGTGAGGTTTTGCAGCAAGGTATATTTCCAGTCATAATGTACTTCTACAGCTACTCCTAGTGTGAACGTAATTAGATGTATTTGATTAGATTATATCTGTTATATTGTATAATTCTAATATATTATAAAAAGCACACTTACTTGAATGGGAGCTAAGCTGCAGTGACTCAGTACAGCAACTACTTAGTGAAATTATCTTATGGAACTGACAATGAAGTTAGGAGTAATACGCACTACTATGGGCAAGAAAAACACTATAATCCAGCCCTATAGACTAAAACACATGTTGCCACAATTGATAAGAATTATACTGCTCATATGGACAATAATGTGGATCTGAAATTACAAAGTCTAAGAAGTAAAATATGACAAAATATAGAAAAGTTTTGGATAGCTTTTGTTCTCCATACTCCTGAATCTCATCATGGGAGGGCCGTCTTCAGAACTGAGTAAGGGCTGCCAATTAGGCATAAAAGCTTGCAATCAACCCTCACTCAATAACCTGATGAAGACAACACTTACACTGCTGATTCTGTTCTGACTGTTCCAGGCTCTAAGGAGACAAATAGCGAACACTTATTTCTAAATGAATTAGGTTACAATTTCCAATGTTTTGAGATAAGTGAAGTATTTTGTTTGATTGCGTTTTTGGTTCCTCGAGCATTGGAAGGTTTAGTGGTGTATTAGTAAGTTTTAATCAGCTCCAAATCGCTTGCAGATCTACTGGGAATTTCCCTCCATCTCTAAATGTTGTAAAGAACAAATAAGTCTGCAGGTTTAACACTTAAACGATTCCTCTCCTCTTAAAGGAACAATCAACCCTGAGTACCAAAAATGTCACAAAGTGCACATAGCTTCTTTATTTTACTTTTTTCCTTTGCATTTTGGTGCATTCTTTTTACATAGCACTGGTGCAGGGACTTATCTATCCCGACTTATTGAAATTAAGTTTAGTAAAAGTAAGGAGTTTGGTCGAATGCATAAGGAGAAAGCGTGTACTTCCCTACATTACACAGCAAGTGCATACAACCATGTTTTTCATAGGCCAGAAACCAGGAGAAGTTTACTGTGGTGAGTGCTCCTTACGCCTCCCATATCTCCTTAGGAGCTGAGCTGCCACACCCCACATCTTAGCAGCACAGACGCATGCCCGTTTGCGGTGAGGTGAGACACAATGGGGCACATTTACTTACCCGGTCCCTGCGCGATCCCCGATCTGGACTGTCTGACAAGGATTAACTCTGCCGCGATTAATGAAGATCGACCGGCCGATATCCTGCATGTGTCGCTTCCCCGATCAGGTCGACCGGAGTTCACCATCTTCGTCCCGATGTATGTAAGTGCATGGCTTACAACACAATTTTTTAGTTAAATCCTGCGGTTTGTCCGAATGCGTAGGATCGCCCCGATGGCCTGCCCCCCCCCATGAATTTGTGTCACATGAAAGCTGAATCGATTGCGCCAAAATCCGATTGCGTGCGCCAAAAGCCCCTTTTAAACCTCTGTCCCAGCGGCGAAAAAAGGAAATCGTCGGTATGTCCGGCGAAAGTGCGGTCCGTGGGACCCTTAGTAAATGAGCCCCAATGTGCTGATTGCACTGTGGCCATGCATAAAGCAAATTAATGGTAGTCGTGAGCTAGCTGCAGTTTGTGCGCCAATTTTTTGGCAAAAACGGTCATGTCATGAAACTCTAGTCTTTTAGATTTACTCCACTGGAGGAATAAGTAGGGTCAGTCTAAACCATGCAGGCAGGTTTACGCTGGGTATGTCTGTGTTCTCCTACATGTTCATCTGCCTCTGTGAAGAATATGAAATAAATTGCTAAGTTTTTACTGAACCCTGGATGGTTGTGTGAAGCTGGATCCGCTACATGGTTTTGCAAGCGAGTTATTCTTACATTACAGCAACATCATACTTCTAGAGAAAGACACTCTACCAGAATCTGGTGTTTAATCATAGTTCCACTGCTATACACACATTCAGAAAATGCAATGTGAGCATGTTAGTTCCCCTTGTTTTAAAACTTTTTCTGTAGGGTTGGAGTCTTATGCAGGGTCACATCTCTCATAGACATCAGCTATGGGACTAACAAGAGCTGAGGACCTCCTCGTCCACGCTAAGAAAATGCTGTGCCCTAAAAAATGTGTTGTCAAAATAAAAGGTTTTTAAGGGCAAAAAAGGGTTAACACGCACAAAAATGAACTTTTTTTTGCCATGCTACCCGATGCCACTACCAATGTTTTTTCTGGGTATCTTACAAATACCCCATTACTGCAGGCTAAAGTTTAGGCCCCCAGCACAGTCACATGGTAAGCATAGGGGTTGGTGCCACAGAATAGAAGAGTATACGCCATCCCCTATAGCTCTGTACAATTCCCACAGTAACCGTCAGTTTGTCTTACAGAAGCCTGAGTATTAAAGTCTTGTTGCTTTAACACCAGTAACATTTTTCCCAAGGATCCTAACCCTCTCTGCACTGGAGAGAACTACAGACCACACATTACAAGAAGAAACAGGGGACCTGGCCAGATCCCGATGGTATAATTCCTTGTAATTGGACATGTGCAAGCGCTGTACTTGTTGAACATGACATAGTATAATTGCAAACAAAAAAAAAAGAAAGAAGGAGCTCATAGAGAATTGCAGTGTAAAACCTCCAGCCTTTCCCTGCACATTCTTAATGCCGCACAGTATGTATCTCCAGCTTAATTTTAGCCAGTAAATTCACATTAGTGCCAGGTCCCCCTCCCCGGTAATTCACTAAACACTTCTGGTCTTTACTGTCCTTCTGCCCGCCTCTAATCCTAGTATTTTCCACTTTTCCCTTTCTCTCTGTTGCTCATTAGAAAAATGTTAAAATTCCATTTTCATCTGATTAATAATAAAGTTGATCACATGTAACCTAATTTTCATTCACTGCTGCCCCTGTCTATGGAGTCATATACAAAGTGACCTTTGAATCACCACTGGGGCTATAAAGCACAATAAGCGCCATTGTCCTGTCAAAAACTGAAGATGTTTTACATCATTACAAAATTTAATGTTCCATCTTTTCAAATGTACTACTTTTCAAAGGCCACATTCCAAATGAGGCTCATTAAAATCAGACTCGAGTTTCCTGT
Organism: Engystomops pustulosus; assembly: GCF_040894005.1. Taxonomy (NCBI): domain Eukaryota; kingdom Metazoa; phylum Chordata; class Amphibia; order Anura; family Leptodactylidae; genus Engystomops; species Engystomops pustulosus. The sequence goes on along the minus strand of NC_092417.1, from coordinate 87,406,187 downwards.
GGTGGGGATGAGACAGAACTTCTCATGGTTTGGGAGTAATATGAATCAGTCTTTTAAAAGCGATATGGTTACATATTAGTTTTGAAAGGTACAGTAACTGCTGAGACTCTGCCGGCTGTAACAGTGAGGCCTTTGTACTTCCCTAATCTAATAACTGCCTCCTGATCCTTGTTCTTTATCCACACTGTATCCTATTTGCTTATGAATAAATCAACTTTCTAAATAAAATTGTTGTTCAGGAGTTCAAGGGTTGAGCTGCGGCCCTCCGAGTGCTGGGATTGTAGAGTAGATAGGAAAAAACTTTTTATGTTTCCTCCTTAAAAACCTGGAGCTGAGAGTTCACTGACTCCATGGGTTACAAGAAGTCATGTATATTTTTCTGGGTGATTAGAGAAGGTGTATTATGGAAGAGGGGCACCAATGAAGGGAGTGTTCAGTACCACCTTACAGAGGTATGGGAGCAATTCACCCAAAGACATTTTTGGATAAATATAAGCGTGAGAATTCAGCAATTGGGCATTTATGTAAATTTCTGCCTGGCTCCTTTAAAACTTCCCCTAATATTTTTTGCACACGAAGATTGTTCATGGATATGTGCTAGCCTTTGTTTCATGGGTGGCACATGTCCCAGTTTAGTCTATGCACTCATACACAAGGCTGTGGTTTCCACTGCTCAGGCTGCAAAACTCAGAGAAGGCCCTATTCCTGCCGGGGGTTTGCAGTTCAAGCAGTTGTCTCTACTGCCATTGGGACGTGAACAGAGCTCCGGTGATGCACCACAGGTCTGTAGTTTGTGGTCCAATATTGCCACCGTTCAAGTAAAGGAGGCCTAACTGTGTTGGTAAATCCAGTACATTTTTTGCTCTATAGAAAATAGCAGCACTCAAGAAGCAAGATGAAAATTACTCAGCGGTAGTTCCTTATTCCACGTGACAAGTTTTGGTCTGGAGACCTTCATGAAGCAGAGCAAAACTTTGTTAAAATGAATAAAGTTCTGTCACTGAGTTCAAGTTTATCTTTATTGCTGCTGTTTTCTGCGTACATATTTGGAAAAAATTGGCCCAATCTGTGTGTGTATATATATATATATATATTCCACATTCCATATCAGAAGTGCACAGCTTGAGCTTGATATATAAGGGATTCTGTACCTAGTAAGACACAAAATACTGTAGCCATGCCAAATCCAATATGAACAGCTTGTTGCTGGTTTTTTTCAGGCAGCAAACAACCCATTGAGCAATTTGAAATTAATATCAAGAATACTGAAGCTTGACCATCTAAAGCTTTACTGTAACAGTAATTCATTTTTAAGCACTACAGGCCATGGTAGTTTATTTGTTAATGTTTCAGTACTGCTATTTTTCTTACACAGAGCTCTAGATTTTCTGCACAGACGTGTCAAATGAAAACATCCTGCTCACAGTTACCTCTAGGGGGTGCTCAGTAGTTTGCTGCATACAGGGTTTTAATTCAGTCGAATGTCCACATAGTGTATAGTAAGTACCCCATGTGCTGTTTTAATATAGCATCTTGAAGCTCTGTATAAAAATGGTCTATCTATCTATCTTAAACTTAGCATCCATATTTTGTAAAAACAATACTACATTACTACAAATGCAGGTTTAGGTTACACTATGACAAAGACTCTAGAAGCCAGATCTGTAACCCTTGGTATTATTGCATCTTACTCCATGACATAGTGTATTTTCAGTAAATTTTCTGGTAAATTGTGTGAAGCTCCTGTAGTCTGCATGATCTTTTTCACTTCAGCCTCATCTGACAGACGCCCACTAGTTTCATATCGACTGCACTGTAATACAGCACACCCGGTGCCAAGAATTTCGCTGCCTGTAGTCTACAATTTCTGAACAAGAACTCACAATTTCATCTGTGTATTTACTCTCTGCCTTGCGTGGAGTGCGGGAAACAATTTGTGCATCTTGGGTATCCTACAGAGGAGACATAATCTTTCTTATGTATCAACTTCTAATTATGTAAAAAGAAATCTGTACTCTTCTCTCAGTGGTAAAACAAATACTTCTGTCAGGCATATGTTCATTTTGACACATTTCTCACAGAGAAATCTCACGGATCACCCATGATTGGAGCCTCCTGTGGGTCGGCGTCACCAACAGGGACTTTTAATTTTAATTGTTTGGCTATTTTATTTTATTATGAAGTGTTGCAGAAGTGTTGGACTGGAGTACACTTGGCGGAAATCTATTTTGGGGTCCACCCTTAATTTTACTAGAAAGAATATCAGACAACTCCTAATTGAAATGCACAATGTTACACACATTGGGCAGATTTATCAGAAGCCTCTAACATTAGATGGTACACAGCTATACTGCACCACATTTATATTAGCATCTGATGGATAATAAATAAGATTGTGTGGTCTGATATTGCACCTCCTATTTGTTGTTTTAACACTGGAGCCAAGCTTGGTAAATAAATACTTTGCCAGAGTCATGCTCACTATATAAATAGAGCACCAGGACCAAGCTTCATATACATTGTAGACAACATAAATACATAGCCAGAAAAAGGTTTATTTGGAAGGTGGCACTGCAATCTGTAGAGAGGGAACATGGGGTTAGTGTATCTAGTTACCTACTAAAACCTATTAAAATGAGGGGGCCTAAGAACAAAATCTTAAAGGGCTTAAAAAATGCCTACTGTGTCTAACAGTATCTATATAGTGGTCACATACAATGTATACAGAGGGACAAAGATCACCCTTCCCAATATAAAGGAGGATGCAGCCCAATGAGACGCATTCACAGAACATGAACACAGATCTGGCATCACTCCAACCATGTCTTTTTCAGTAAATTCTTGTATTCTTTAAGTAACACCTCATAGTCACCTATTTTGCACATACTGGAATGTGCTTCTGTATGTGTATGGATAAATTGACAACTGGGTTTTACCATTTCTCCTGTTAAAGGGCTGTGCTCGATGGTAGGGCAATAAGTCGTGGGCTACCCTGAGATGCTGTGAGGCTTCTGGTTCATCTTAAATGGGTTGTCCGAGTGATTTGGCCAGGGGGGCTGCATAAAAAAATAAACATTTACATGCCTCCTCGGTCCCTCCTAATGTTCTGTCCCACGGTCCCTCCATGCCCTGTCCCTGTTTGTGGACAGGGGCATGAAACTCCGCTCTTGCAGCTTGCGGCAACCGGGCATGCCCATCTGTCACCGTGTCCCAGCACCTGATACAGTTCTGGGACAGTGGTCGGGTGGGCGTGATCAGCCCCCTGGAAGCTGCAAGAGCGGAGCTTCCATGACCCTATAAACAAAGAGGGGCACAGCATGGCGTGGGATATATGATACATGTTTATATTTTATGCAGCCTCCCCCTAGCCACCTCACTATTTTTTTCTTAGTCTTGGACAACCACCTTAACTATTGAGTGTCAGCGAACTCCATGGAACTCCAAGTGTGGCTGTGCACTGCCACTGTAACTCTATAGGAAAAGCTAATTTATTTAATTCTTAAAGGTTGGAATTTATGCGTCTTTTTCCGGCCTTATATACTATGATACTATGATGTAATTCTGTAATTCTACAGAATTGCGACTTTTTCTATGCAGAAAATCTGCTGCATTTCAGGAATGGTAACTGTTACCTTTCTGCAGCATAAAAGATCCTTTGTGTTACCTCTGTATAACAGAAGGGGCTGTAAATATTAAAGTACATGTCATCTGATACTATGTTCCATTGTATGAAACATTTTCTGAAGTCCTTTCGTGATGCCAGAAAGACATTAATTGTTTATTGTCTTACAGTATATTCATGATCTTGCATATAGCCTTTGCATTCCTGGGATAACAATGGGTTAATAAAAGCTCTGAGTCATAAAAATCTGCAAAGAAAGAACAAGTTGTTTAGGGGGTCGTTTCATCTATGGCACTGACCCAAAAATCTGAATTAAATTCCTCTCAATACCTTCTCTAACCACTAACTCCCTTTCCTCATAATAGGATGCGCTTTGTATTAGGAGACTTTCATAGCAGAGTGTTATAGTTGTGCACTCTCATTGATGTATCACTTTATACCCATTTGTCTACTCGTAGAAAAAATAGAGATTAGATTCGCTCACCCAATCACCCGAATATTCTCCTCCAAAGCGTCCTTGTGGTGGTGCCCGCCACCGGATTCTTGACTAGGAAACTCTAAAATTTGGCAAAAAGACTGTGGTAAGCGGCAGCACTCCAAATCCCACGTAGGTACGATATTTAAATGGCAAAAAAATCCTTTATTGAATAAAACATGTGCACATGGGGAATGACACACAAGCGCCTAAGATCGACGCGTTTCGACGCTATCGCGTCTTAGTCATGATCTTTGGGTGAGCGAATCTAATCTCTATTTTTTCTATGTGTTATATTTGTCTACTCATGTTTAATAATGGGGCTCCAAGATTCATCTCTAGATCCATTATCAGTAGTCCATTTATAGACACCTTTGTATTATTATAGCTGGAACACAGTTACTGCTAAATCTTCACAGTGTTCCCATATTTATATGAAGTCCCAAATATCAAGGTTCTACTGCAGATCAGAAGATTGTAACACCCCCATACCCGCATCATGGAATTCAAAGTCACATGATAAAACCCACATTTTGGTTAAGTTATTTGGTTACGTTTTACAGGAGAGACAAATAATTTCTCAAACCATCAAAGATGACATCACCTGCCACCCAATATCAACATTTATTTTACAGGATAAATATAATACAAATATTTATGTGTGAGCGTTGGCCCAGCTATCGTTGCCTTGACTACATTAGAACTCAGACTAATATTCGAGAGCTATATTTCCCAGCCTAGTGTCTATACTCTGTATTTAAATAATTTGAGAGATTAGACGTCAAGCTTCGCTATGAAAAGTGTGAAGTTTTGAGTTCTCCTTGCTTTGCAAACTTGTGTTGTCATGCTCATTATATAAGCAAAATTACAATGGAGCTGCGCTAGTTTGCAAGCACCTGAATATTTATACATATTTAAATTAAAGTACCATTGTCTTGGAAAATGTACGTGTTCTGACACTTAAAAAAGAAACAAAGTTGTCCTTGAATCTAATAACCTTTATTTAAACATGACAGCGGGAAGTGCTATTATTCACTGGGGCGATAGTGTTCCAGATTCACTCAAAGGATTTTATTTTAGCTTTGTACAGGTTTTTTTTTTATTATTTCAAATATACATTGTTTACACTATATCTTACATTTTTAATTTCTATAGAAGAATGTTCATTTCAGTTTTGAAGAGGTTTCGTGATGTTTCAAAGAATAATACTACCCCCTCCTCCCTTTTGCGCACTGATATAAATGTTAGACAAAAGCATCCGTTACAAGGTTGTTTATAGGGTTCCAAGTGTATGGGGATGAGCTACAGCACAATACCAGAGAACGGGGTGATGTTTCTGGGAAAAGATCCCCTAAGTAGGCAAACTGATAGACATACGTGCACTTGAAGAAAGAAAAGGGGTCTAAAATTGTAATGTAAAGGGCTGCATATTGGCCCCTGGAATAGCAGGTCTTCATACACTGCCAAACTGTTAGCACAAAATACCTGCTACAACAAAGAATAAAGTTTACACTTGTTTTGAGAAGAACAGTGGTTCAGTTTCCCACAGCAAAAGGTCCTTGGTTTGAAGGGGTTTTCCAGGATGATGATATTGATGACCAATGGATCAATATCAGATTGATAACGGTGTAACAATCAGGATGCCCACTGATCAGCTCACTTCAATGGTCTCGGTTCCCAGCAGCACAACCACATAAAATGGAGCAGGGCTTTGTTCTCTGTGTAAGAATAAGTTGACTGACAGGGACCTGGATATTGGACTGCCAAAGATTTAATATTGAAGACAATGAAATAGATCAGTGATGGCTAACCTATGGCACTGGTGCCAGAGGTGGCACTCAGAGCCCTTTCTGTGGGCACTCAGGCCATCACCAGAGAGGTATCTTCCTGCAGTCCCAGACAGCCCAGGACTTGCTGTGCACAGAGCTATTTTAAAGTGACAGCTCTACCTGGGACTATTTTCTGCTTTATTGGTGTCCTCAGGTGCTGGTATCAATGAAAACTGTGACAGAGAAGGGAGTATAAATCACAAATTAAATTTCTGTGTTGGCACTTTGCGATAAATAATCGGGTCTTTGTTGTAGTTTGGGCACTCGGTCTCTAAAAGGTTCGCCATCACTAAAATAGATCATCATTAATCTTGGCTTGAAAAACACCTAAAATGTTTTTCAGAAACCATCTTCTATTATAGGTTTAATAGCTTCCGGTGAAATTGAAATTATGTATCCAGGGCCTCATTTTGGCCACTGCTTTCCTTTGTTTGTAGTCCACCACTATTGCATGTTGTAGTGGTGTGGTCATTGGAGCTGCAGCTATTGTACATCCATCATGATGTATCTCCACGCTATTCTTCTTTTGCAACATTAAAATTAGTAGTAAAACGAGGGGGTCTGTAACAATTCTGCTCCATCCTTGACAGCTGTAAATTAAATTTCTCATGAAGATTCCAGAATTTCTTTTTGCTGTTTTTTTTTCTTTTTTTTTTTACCCTGATGCTGTTCTGTGGACAGAATAGAAACATCTATCACTTCAGAAGAAGTTTCTATTTTAAGTCTCATTTTGACTTTTTTCTATTTATTTATCACCTCTCATCTTTTTGAAATGATTAATTCTATTTAAACAGACATATACTATCTCACCCCATGAAAGTGGACCAAGATTAGTCCAAAATATAGCTCATTGCATTTTTAATAACGCCTCATTAGCCTGCCTTTTATTAGGTCATTTTCTGGTAATGGGGGTGAAAAGACACTGGCCTTAGCAGAAATTTAAACTTTCATTTTACCATTGCTCAGAGCAGCGAATCTTCTTAAAGTTTTGTAAAATGAACACTGCCAAATGTCTTAGTGTACAGGGACATTTGTGTAAGGAAACCTCTGGGACAGTCATGTGTTTGGATTGAACTTATGGCCTGTTACATTACAGATATGTTCAGACAAAGTAAAAAAAAATTCTAAATCTTAGTGACATGCTGCAGAAACAATAAGCTGTGAAAATAGATTTGTGGTGCAGTGCATAAAGTGAGATACTGTATGTATACCAGTACAAGCTTTTGTGCTGAAAAAGCCCCACGCGGCAGGAGCGTGGAAGGTGAGTACAGAGTTTATTATTTTTAAGGGGGCGCTGCTGTTGACATTTTATAAATGAGGGAAGGCTGCTGCTGGACATTTTATTAATGAATGGAGGCTGTTTGGGACATTTTATTATTGAGGGGAGGCTGCTGCTGGACATTTTATAAATGAATGGAGGCTGCTGTGGACATTTTAATAAGTGCAGTTTGCTGCTGAATATTTCATACATGAGTGGAGGCTGCTGCAGGACATTTCATTGATGAGGGGTGGCTGCTGCTAGACATTTTATTAGTGAGGGGTAGCTGCTGTAGGACATTTCATTTCTGAGAGAAACGAGAAGATATGCAATATGCAGCAAAGACTTACCGGCTATGGAGAGGGCCCAGCCTATGAGCCCTCTCCATGTACCCGCACCGGAAGTGCCATACTATTACAGCGCTCGTCGGTAAGGGGTTAAAGAGTAGCTGCTGCATTTCCCACCCTAAATTTATACTGAAGTAAAAAAGTTTTCCCAGTTTTTTGTGGTGAAATTGGGTTAGATTCTACTCAAGTATATACGGTACTTCTTATATCCATAGCATTTGTGCAACAATAAATCATTTGGTGCATTACATTCAGCTGTTGATTTCTTGGTGGAAACATGGCAGCTTTTATGCTAATGAGAATCTGCAGCATTTTAGTCCTTTGGAAACACATCTAGAATTATTGTAATAACTACAGGTCGACTCCAATACCCGGGTACAAGATAATTGTCCAATTATTGGGGTCTAGCCCCTGGATGTCAGTAAGATTCCTATGTGTCCAATATGGTTTGGCATGCTGCATAAGCATGCAGAGAAGCTGAGAAGTGCAATTAATTATTTTACTTACTTTGGGTTCAGATTTTTAGACAATCACTAATTTTCTATAGGGTAAGAGTATTTAGATATAGTATTTACAATAAAAGTCTTAGAAGAAATTGATTTTGGAGCACTATATTTTTTGTTTTCTCACAAGAATCCAAGGCAGTGAAAAGTATATTTCTGCCGACATTCTACTAGAGGGAGGTTAGCAGATACTATTTCATTATTTAATTTCATATACACAAAGTATGCAGTAAGCACCCCCCAGTGGAGGCTGCACGCAGACAGAATTTTTTCATCCATCTCTGTGGTGGTGATTTTGAGCTCTGTTTCAGGATAACAGCACCAGCCACTAAAAGTATATTGGATTTTTTTTTTGAGGGCCCAATTGCCTTGCATTATCATTGTGGTAACATTGTGTTTACACAAACATGATGTTAACACAATGCAATTAGGCAAATCTCCCCTCCACAGCTATCAAATTGTCTTACAAAATGCAATATATCTGCTATGTGTGCCTGCAGATGGAATAGTTTTTAAAGGGTTTATATATCACCTGTGTATAGGAGGTGGATTGGTGTGGTGGTGTTTCTGCATTGAAGAAGCCATATTTTGGACAATTATTTTAAGGACGGCATTCAGTGATAACAATACAGTTCCTAGTTATGTTTCTTTAATTGTAAATTATAATTAGGAAGATTGCTAAAAAACAAAGGAATGCAGTCAGTACGCCTTTCCTTATAGCTGTAAAGAAAGAGCTAAGAGCACGTGCGTTCTATACATCCTTAACTAGTCCAGGGAGGCCTATGCATAGTGCAATCAGCTTCCATAAAGATTTGGTGATTACAAGTCTGTCTGAACATTGTGTATTGAAGTATGTGATGTGCTAATTAATTATGTCTAATACATTACCTGCTGATCCTAAGAGAGGGACTTTCTGGCTTTTTACAGCTTTTTTGCTTTGGGCATAAAGACATGGAGGGGCGTCAGGTGGATGTGAGCGCAGATATAAAAGGAGATGAGAAATGCAAAGTCTAGGGGGAATTTCTTGCTATAATGGGTCACTTATTGCTGCAGGATCCGAAGAACGGGACAGAATGCAACTTATTGCACATGGCTCATGACAAGCTCTTTGTACATGAGCATCTTCTTCCTTTTATAATATCTCTATGTGTTTATATTCATTAGGAGCACACAAAGACCCCTTTTTGCCTTGGTACGGCCGAGGACAGATGGTTTATTTTTATCACTCTATAAAGCTAAGCTATAAAATGATGAAATAGATGTTTGTCCAGCAAAGTCATTATCAGCAACCCCCCCTCTACAGTTACCACATACAGCAGTTTGCTGAAATAAACAGCAAAACATACAAAAGAGTAAGATATTGTGTGCTGGAGAACAAGACTGTGGTAAAAAAAAGGAGCTTGTCCACTTTCTGCAGAGCCCATTCCATGGCTTTTAAGCAATATTCTTGTATCGAGTTAAAGTTGATTGAAACATTTATGCTATTTCACAAATTTTATAGAAGTCCTTGAAAGTTGAATACTTCCACTAACTGTATGTGGTGTAATCTCATTTTATTACTTTACTTGAGCACTATTTCATCAATTTCGCTACATTTGGATTTTTATCCCGCTTCCCAGTACATGGCATGGAATATTAATACTGTCCAGTTTGTTACGCAGAAAACAAGCCCTCATACAGCTCTTTACTTTGAAAAATAAAGTTATAGATTTTTGAAAGTGGGGAGTGAAAAAATGAAAGGGAACAGAATAGGGAACCTGTCACTAGGGACTGCATTTTTATTAAAGACAGGTTGCAAAAGCCCATTACAGCTGCATTGCAAATCTGGCTTTCTGCTTTCCCTAAGCTTTTGCATTACACTATAATTGTGTGTTATAATTTACCTTGCACCCTGACAGAATCTTCTATGTAGTCCTAGGGCAGTGATGGGGAACCTATTAACTACTGAGTGCCCAAACAACAACCTAAACCAACGTATACATCGCAAAGTGCCAAAATGGCAATGTACGCAGTTAATTATTGTTCCTTGCTCTGTTACAATTTTCAATTGTATTGGGATCCCAAGGACATGAATACAGTAGAAAGAAGGATTGTTACTGTATGGTCCATCCATGGTCCTCTGAACATGAAGAATAGTAGGGTCTGGAGCAGGATCTATAATGATAATACAGCTCTTTCCACAACTCCAAACCACATCTGTGGTCCAGTGGAGCTAAGGATGTTTTGCTTTAAAATGGTACAGAGTGTGGCATGTTCTGGGCTGTGTGGGACTGCAGGAGGAGGTAGTGAATTCTGTCTGGTGAACTCTGTGCTGGGTTGAAGGACTGAGTGCCCACAGAGAGGGCTCCAAGTGCCACCTCTGCCACCACTGTCCTAGGGGTTGGGCTATGGTTTGGATGTATTTCAAAAAACAACATGTGACTTGTCTGTGCTGCAGACTTCTCAGCTCCTGGCCCCCACCTTTGTGCTCCTGTACAGCTTCTCCATCCTGGTCCTTCACAGAGCTCACAGCCTGGTGAGATGACATCAGGATGTGCTAGTGATCAATGCTAGTGGTCAGCGCATTACTTATCCTATGCTATTTTTGAGTTTCATCCTGTAGATATTTTTGAGTTACATCCTGTAGATATTTTATTAAAATTTATAGTATTCAGAACCATGGTAGCGTAGGCTGGAAGATGCCCATGTGGTGTGTGAAGATCCTTCACTTGCCCTCCTGTCCCCCATTACTGGACGAAAAGCCGAAACTATCCCCTACAGGAGTATACCCACAGAAGAGCCCAATCTTTCCAAAGGTTTCTAACATTGAATACCTTAATGAAAGTTATTCACTAGGAATACCACAGAGTTGACAATACAAAACCCTCCTTGTTTCCTTATGTGGTAAGTAAACTTCCTCTTGATTACAATCAGGTTTTTTCTCCTTAAATGGATGAATTGACTGTAGACCCGAATCCAAAGAGGCTCTGGCAACATGCACACACTTCCCAGATATATCAGCAGCGGGTGCAGGTAGGTTTTGATCAGGTTCACCCATTTTTCCGTGAACTGGTGCACCTTCTGGGTGGCGATCTTAAAGGACGCCTGTCATACAGTCTCTGTCACTAGTCCTGTCACCACTACCTGTTGGAGCAGCTCAGCAGCCTTTATCTAGTCAATTCATACATAGATCATTGTAAAATCATCTTTTCTTTATTGTGTAGATGAGGCTGGTCACATGGAGAGAGAAAATGATGTTACCCCTTTCATTGACCTGCCCTATCCTGCTCCACTTCCTCCCGGACACAGAGTACAGCAATAAATGTACTGTGGCCTAACACAGAGCAGTGCTGCACTTCACCAGCTGATTAAACAGCACATCCTGTAGATCTTTTATTTTATATAAAAGTAAAAAACATAACAATACAAACAAAACATAATATACAATATATACTATATACAATCTCTTACCTGCTGGTCCAGCCACATTCACACCTAGTAAAAACAATAACTTAAAATACACCGAAATGAACACCAATTACCACAACCCCCACCCAACCGATTATCACAACCTAAACCAAACCAATAAACAATAAGACAAGCCACACCCACAAATAAAACATAAATGACTATAAATATACATAAACCCACCCCACACCCTCTAATAACAAACCACCCCACACAGATCACATCCCACACCCGTTTTTTTTTTTTTATATAATAACAAATACACACAACACTACACTAAACTAAATCCCTCGCCCGCACCCTCCCCTTCCCCCCAGACACTGGTCTAACGTCCAAAGTTTGAGTTAAGTAGTCCAGACCAGTGCCCAGGGTCATAGAGTCCAAGGTCAGTTCATAAATCCCACCACCATCACCCCCCTCCCAACCTAACACTGTGTCCCAAACCCCACTATATACAATATATACAATATATACAGTATTTACAACACAACATAAAGAAAACAGAATACAAATAAAATCTCAACATCATCAATCAAAACCATATAAAGCCCAGGTTCGGCGCCTGCAAGCCCCTACATCACTATAACCTCAGAACACAAAACAAAAATCTACAGTGTCAGCTTCAGCCCAACACCAGGAGCGGAGATGACAGACTAAGGGACACTAAAGGAGAACCCCCTCCAAAGGAGAGAGGCCCTCCCCGTGCCCAGCCTCTCATACTCCAGAGAGCGCACCTTCACCAGGTCACCCAGAATGTTCCTAACCACCTCATCCACCGGGAGGATTTTACGCTGCGTCGATACTAAACACCGTGCGTTCCACGTGTGGTACCTGACCACTAGGCTAACTAGGAATAACGTGCAGCGGTCCCGGCCACCCAGGCCTCTGAATGCTCCATAGGCCCACTCCGCATAGGAGAGACCGGCCAACCCGGGCCAATGGATGGAAGCGCCCACCCGGTTGTACACCTCTATGTTAAAGGGGCACTGAAGCAGGAAGTGGTCCATGCTCTCCAGCAGGCCACCGCACTCCTCCCGGGGACAACCCCTTTCCTCAGAGCTCCTACACTTCAGATTGTCCCTCACACACAGCTTTCCATGGAAGCAGCGCCAAGTCACGTCCCAAAACTTCAAGGGGATCCTGATGGAATTCAATAAACTCAAACCCACCCCAAGATCCCGACTTGGGCAATCCCTGAGGGCCAGAGGCTTCTGGAAATGGGTCAACAGAACCCTCTTGTCAAGGAGTTTCCTCGACATGGTCCTGATCTCCCACATTCCCAGACCCCACCGGCGAATCACCTTCAGAACCGGGGTAGCGTAAGCCGGAAGATGCCCATGCGGTGTGCGGAGATCCTTCACTCGCCCTCCTGTCTCCCATTCCTGGAAGAAAGGCCGAAACCATCCCCTGCAGGAGTATACCCACGGAGGAGCCCTCTCTTTCCAGAGGTTTGCCACATTGATCTTAAGAAAGGTATTCACTAGGAACACCACAGGGTTGACCATACACAACCCTCCTTGTCTCCTCGTGCGGTAAGTAACCTCCCTCTTGATTAGGTTCAGCCTATTCCCCCATAACAGCTGGAAGAACAGACTGTAGACCCGAGTCCAGAGGGGTTCCGGCAACATGCACACACTGCCCAGATAAATCATCAACGGGAGCAGGTAGGTTTTGATCAGATTAACCCTTTCTCTGAGGGTCAAAGACCAACCCTTCCACTGGTCCACCTTCTGAGCGGCGATCTTAAGCCTGCCGTCCCAGTTTTGCATGGGGTAATCCCCCTGGCCAAATTTGATGCCGAGAACTTTGGCAGAGTCCTGGGGCCCTGGAAGAGTGTCCGGGAGATCAAAGCCTGGACCTCCCTCTCCCAGCCAGAGACTCTCACACTTATCCCGGTTGATCTTGGACCCAGAAGCCTCTGAGTAGCGGTCAACCTCTGACATCACCCATTGCGCCTCCCCTCCCGAGGACACGAAAACGGTGACATCATCGGCATACGCTACCACCCTTAGAGTGGCTTCCGGTGCTGCCCGATCCATCCCGACTCCCACCAACGGCCCACGATCAACCCTCCTAAGGAATGGGTCAATCGCGAACACGTACAGTAGTGGGCTCAGAGGACAACCCTGGCGAACACCAGACCCGACCTCAAAAGAGCGGCCAATCCAACCGTTCACAAGCGGGAAACTCTCTGCCCCTGCGTACAAAACTTTCAGCCAATTGACAAACTCCCCCGGCAGGCCATACCTCAGAAGGACAGACCACAGGTACTCGTGGTTAACCCGATCAAACGCTTTTGCCTGATCCAAGGACAGCAAGTACCCCTTCCAGTTACCAGCCCTGCCCTGCTCCACTGCCTCCCGAACACAGAGCACAGCACTAAATGTACTGCGGCCTGGAACAGAGCAGTGCTGGGTCCCCGAAAGGAGCCGGGGCGCAAACTGCACCAGCCGATTAAACAGCACCTTTGCCAAAACCTTTCTGTCCGTATTGAGAAGCGCTATGGGACGCCAGTTCTCAACACGAGATCGGTCCTTACCCTTTGACAGGATGATCAGGGCAGACCTCCTCATTGACTTCGGCAGAGCGCCCGAGGAAAGACACTCATTATATACCTCAGTCAAGAGGGGAACCAAGGCGTCCTTAAAGGTCTTATAAAACTCAGATGTTAAGCCATCCGGACCTGGCGATTTCTTGAGGGCGAGCCCTTCAATCGCCCGGCTGACTTCCTCTTCCCTGATCATCTCTGTCAAAACATCAAGAGAGGGGTCTACTCCTGGCTCAGGGACAGTTTCTGCCAGGAAAGCCGACATCACATCCCGATCTAGATCCTTCCTGCCCAAGAGGTGCGAGTAGAAGGATCTGACGACCTCCAGGATCCCTGATCTGGACCTTTTCAGGGATCCCGTACTGTCAACCAGTCCCGTGACAACTTTACCATTCACTGACATCTTGCAGTTTCTGTAAGGGTCGGGCGAGCGGTATTTCCCGTAATCCCTCTCAAAAACCAAAGATGCGTGTCTATCGTACTGACACCTCTTCAGCAAGGATTTCACTCTGGAGATGTCCTCACGACTACCTCCAGTCGAGACGAGATGCTCGAGTTTCCTCCTCAGGCCCTGATACAGGCGGTACCTGTCCAGGCTCCTGAGGCTCGAGAGCTGGCGGAAGAATCTCGCCACCCTTTTCTTGAGCATCTCCCACCACTCACTTACTGCTACTAAGGCCCAGCAATGGTACCTGGCTCTGAAGAAAGTCCTCAAAGGATTGTCTGATCTCCGCTTCTTCCAGGAGAGACGAATTGAGCTTCCAGTAGCCTCTTCCCATCCGGGGGGTCTCTGTAACATTCAGAGAAAACAAAATTAAACAGTGGTCGGAGAACTCCACCTCAACAACAGACACTGCTGAAGAGATGGCTTCCTCCTTTAAATAAAACCTGTCTATTCTAGACCTGCAGCTACCCCTATAATAGGTGAACCCCGCGTGGCCTGGGGTGTGCCGGATGTGGACATCCACCAGGCGAGCCTCACTAGCTATGCTATTAAGAGCGACGCTATCATAAGTCAGCTTGTCTCTGGAACCTCCCCTATCCTGGGACCTCGTGACAGCATTGAAGTCCCCTCCAAAGACCACCTGCCGACTTGTAAAAAGGTAGGGCTTGATCCTCATAAAGAGACACTTCCTGTCCCACTTGGACTGGGGACCATAGATGTTAATTAGGCGAAGTTCTTGTCCCTTCATGAGGACATCCAGGATCAGGCACCTCCCCATTTCTAACTCAATAACTCGTCGGCATTCTACCGGTGCGGTAAAAAGGACCGCCACTCCGCTATACGGCTCGGCCGCAAGAGACCAATAGGAAGGCCCGTGTCTCCATTCCCTCTTAGCTTTAAACACGGCCGCCAAATCTGGCAGCCTGGTCTCCTGCAAAAATAAAATGTCGGCTTCAACGCGGCCGAGAAAATCAAAGGCCGCAAATCTAGCCGCATCAGACTTAATGCTGGCGACATTAATGGACGCCAGCGTCAACGGAGTGGGTGCCGCCATCATGAGTGATTGAGTTAGACGGCTTTCTTTTTACCCATCTTACCACCACCCTCGGGAAATGAACACCCCCTTTTTAGACATATTGTGGTGTCCATCTCCCGCACCTCTGATGCTTCAGGGGCAGATCCAGGACCTGCCCCCTCATCCTCGTCTCCAGACTCTGGGCCAGTCTCCCCTCCTGAGGACCCTGACTCCCCGGGGGGAGACTCGGCATCTCCTGCAGGCTCCGCCACCTCTGGCCCTTCACCCTCAGCCCCTCCATCGGCAGGAGAGGCTCCATCCAGGGCCAGGAATCGATTTGAAAGTTCGACCAGCGGGGGGTTGGTTGCACCTTCCTTGGGTACCTTAGTCAGGGTGGGAGGAGATCTTACACCTCCCTTCTTTTTACCCTTTTTCTTCTTTTTGGCGCCACGCTTACGCTTTTCCTCTAGCCACGCCCTATTATCCTCGTCCATACTCTCATAATGGGAGGAGTCTGAGGACGTGGCACCTTCCTCTCTCTCGATCCTCCTGACCTCCTCATCCAGTACATCATCCCCTGGGGCCTCAGCGACAGGTGTGGTCTCCAGGACAGCGCCAGTGGTCGTCCCAGCAGCCCGAGACTCCCCCCGCTCTCTCTCCTGTTGACGCTTTTCTAGACGCCTTAGCTGGGCAGGCGTCTTTTTCCTGTCTTTCTTCCCTGGCCCCTCCATTCCTCTGCCTCTGCTAGTCCCCTCCCCAGCAGATTCAGCCTCATGGCTTTCATCCGCTGAGGCTGAGCCCGCATTAGCGAAGGAAAGAGGACAACGACTGTATGGGTGACCGAGATCACCACACAGGTTACACCTAATCTGCCCTGTACAGGATGCAGCGAGATGGCCGACACCCCCACACAACGCACACTTCTGCACGGTGCAGTTTGCGCTGAAATGTGTGGGGTCGCCGCACCTGTGACACAGCCTAGGCTGCCCCCGGTAGAAGATCAGGATCCGATCCCTCCCCAGGAAGGCTGATGAAGGGATGTGGGCGACTGAGTTACCTGAACGCCTCAACTTCACCATGAAGGTCCAGGCCCCTGACCAGATACCAAACTCGTCTCGATTTTTCTCTGGTAATCCCAGTACCTCTCCATAACGATTTATCCAGGTCATGATGTCAAAGCAAGATAGTGATTCGTTACGGGTAAGAACCGTCACTTTCTTGACTTCGCTCTGGCGGGACACTGCTTGCACAGCAAAGTCCCGCCACTCGGGCTCGTTGTATCTCAGCTCATAGTTGGACCAGTAGAGCTCAAGCCCCTCCGGCCGAACAAAGCTGATATCAAACTCAGATGTACCATAGGGATGGATCAAGGCAAAGATGTCAGCCGCCTTGAAGTCCATCTTCAGCAGCAGCTCAACTACCCGTGCCCGAGGGGGACACACATCACTGCCACGCCACCGAAGACGGACCACATTCCTACGGTTAGCACCCGGCCCGGTTGTCGGGAGCGACCATGATGTCTCCCTGCCTCTTTGCTCTCGGAAGGCAGACAGGCCGTGCCTCTCTATCCAAAACGACAAATCAACCTCCTGCCCCGCTACATTGATCGTCCTTTCTCCCTTCTGTAAGGCCTGCAGGAGGCGCCGTTGCAAAAAGCCGTCCCCAGAGCCCAGAGACGAGGATGATGGAACCCCACTTCCCCCAGCAGCGACACTGGCATAGCTCTTAACGGGGGCCGCCACTGGGGGAGCAACCGGACCAACCCCTGCACCCACCACATTGACACTACCCACCTCCATGCCACCCGCACCACCAGTCCCTCCATCACTCACTCCCATAACTGGTAACGGTTCTGCATCACTCACTCCACTCACATTATCCACCACAACATTACTGACACCATTCTCACTAGCCACCACAACATTACTGACACCACTCACACTGGCTGGACCAGCAACAACATCAGGGGACATGACCACCTCCGCATCTTCGGGCACAAGGGACGGGGGTCCCCTCGCAGAGCATCGCCCAAAGGGGAGCCCAACTCTTGTCGCACTTGTGCCCTCCGCATCATCGGTAGCAGATGTTATTTTGCTTTTCCTGGGACTTGGTAACAATCGCCGCTGCTCCTTAGCCGGTGTGAGGCGCCGCTGATCTCCGGTCTGCACAGAATTGTCATTATCCCCAACACCGACACAAAAGAGTACCTTCTGTCTGGGAGGTCCGGAGCTCTCAGCCTCAGCGACCCCTCCACACTGACGCCGCCCCATAACCAAGTGATCAGCAGCGACAGCATGAAGAGGCGCCGAGGCACGAAGAGGCACCGAGGCACCGGAAGCTGCCACCAGTGCTGGGCTATCCCCGCCTCCCACCAGGGGACGCACCGCAGCACTGGATTTTGATGTTATCGCCACTGCCAAGCCGCCCTGACTGTCCGGCCTTGCGGCCGATGCCTCCTCTGCTCCCCCACTGTTACCACAAACAGAGACGGAGCCCATCGCCACATCAGATGTCACACCTGTAATCTCCCTGCACCTTTGCACCGGGTCCACAGCAGAAACCGGGGGGGTTTGGGTAGCAGGGCTTGCACAGTGAGCTGACCCTGCGCTTTGCCCGGGGGGGTTTACAGGGAGGGGGGTAAAGATGAATCTTACCTCTTCTTGCTGCTTTGGCCTGGTCTTCTTACTCTTCCTCCGGCTGCTCCCCCCAGCGGCTTCCTCTGGGAGTTCATCACCAAACGAAAAGTTCTGCATGCGCACTGGGGACTCGAGCAGCCGGATCTCTGCCATGAGCGCCCCTCCCTGGCTGCCGGTGTCACTGTCCTCCCCCGAGCGAGGTGTTACTGCTGGCTGTCCTGCAGGGGGCCCACTGCACGAGGCCTGCTGATCTTCCTGCAGGCCGCCAGGTGGGAACTGCTGCTCGTTATCATCATCATCATCCTCCTCCTCCACCTGGCTCGCAGGCTGCAACCCCATCAGCCTTTGCTCTCTGTTATCAGCCATCTGAGCAAATCGGTCATCATTTAAAAGTTTTTCTTGAAATGGTCCGCTGTTGTTGCAAATAAAGTTTTTTCTTTTCAGCAGTTTATCAATATCCGCTTTAAGTTTGTTAATTTCACAACATATCTCCGTCTTGCGCTTCTTAGGCGCCGTGTTCGCCCTGGAGCGGGCACAACGCAGCTCCTCCCGGAGCCTCCTGATGGTCTTAGTCGCCTCTTCGTACTCACAGAGGTGGCTCTGGACCCGGGAGGCATAGGTGGACAAAGACTCCCGGGGTCCCTGCACCGCCCAGCCTCCCCCCGCATGGTCAGCCTTACCTCTGTGAGCACTCCGCTTCATGGCTCCAGCCCCGGAAGGACCGCTCCCACCCGCACCATCATGGACGTCCGGCTTCTTACGGTGTTGCTTCACATTGGACTCAGGGGGAGTAGGAGCAGTATTACTACGACTCCTGGTGGAACGTCTCACCCCTGAGTCCTCCATAGCGCTGGCCGGTTGCTGTCCTCTCCTGCCCCCCGCCGGCCTGGCCCGGGAAGCAGGAGCCTGGGAGTCGGCTCCCTCGCTCATCCCCAGGAACCTAACTCCCTCCCTGGGAGAGGAGAGAGCAGGCCCTGGGTAGGTAGATGGATCCTCCAGGAGCTCAGGAGCACAAGCACAGAGCAGCTTCACACACAGCCACACCCTCCTCTAACGAGGTAACCGCCTCCAGAGCAGCACTCACTATTCTGTTGGTGGAATACATATGTTATATTACTTATCTTATACTGATTCAGAGTTACACATTGTATTATACTCCACAGCCGCACTCAATATTCTGAATATTCACTCACTGTGTACATGAACATTGCCTATCCTGTATTGATCAGAGCTCACAATTTTTCTGGTATAGTCACAGTATTTTTAAATACTCTACTT
Source organism: Engystomops pustulosus (assembly GCF_040894005.1). Taxonomy (NCBI): domain Eukaryota; kingdom Metazoa; phylum Chordata; class Amphibia; order Anura; family Leptodactylidae; genus Engystomops; species Engystomops pustulosus. The sequence continues at coordinate 87,386,784 of NC_092417.1, read as the reverse complement.
ACTGATCCAATACTGATCCTGGATTACATCCTTTATCATGATCCTAAGCTGTGCTGTTGGCGGGGCTACTGTGAACATAATACACATTGGGGCACATGTATCATAGTTTCAGCTAGGCAGATTGTCAAATTTCAGTGACTTTTGCCATTTTTGCGCCATTTTTTGCAACTTTTAACTGTGTTCTTTTTCCAGTATGCCTTGCCTGCATCTTTGTGCAGTGTGCCTTACGTTTCATTGTTTTCTAGATGTTCCGTGCGACATTTCACTTTTTTGCGTCTTTTTTGGCACAAATCTGCACCTGGTCCTGGGCAGGTGCAAAAGAAGTATTTTTTTCTTGGACTCGATTTTAACATGTAAATTGTAATTATTTCACATGCTTTAACTGTTTAACAATTTGCACAGTAACCTCTTTTGTCACAATTCTTAAATTTTTGCATTTTTTTTGTATTGTTTACTTCGAAGGGTGAGGTCACATGTAGCGGTTTAATTGTGTTTTTTATGCATTTTGAAACTAATTACAACAGCTGAGGAGAGGTGATTTGTCTTATTTCATTACTGTTAACATTTGCGTTTACAAAGCGCAATATAAACGTCACGTTAACGCATGTGTTAACATTGTGTTTAATATGCGTTTTGTAAATTCAAATGTTAACAGTAAAGTAATTAGGAAAATCACCTCTCCTCAGCTGTTGTAATAGGTTTCAAAGTGCATTAAAATGCAACATGTTAAATCCCAAATTAACAGTAGTATCCTATCCTGTATATAACCCCCTCACGTGACTTGTGTCCACTCCTGTATATAACCCCCTTACGTGGCTTGTGTCGATGTGGATTTGAGACATTTGCAACAAAAAGTATCATAAAGAAGCCAAAATTTGCGCCTGCCAGGATAGGAAAAACTGAACATGTATCACAAGTAAAAAGATAGGATGGTACATAAGGTGCAAAAACTAGCCGCCAAATGTCTCTAAAATGCACCTCAGAGAGACCAAACTATGATACATGTGGCCCATTGAACATAATATACTTATCCTAAACTACATCCAAAATCTCCAACTATCTCCTGTTTCACAGGGATAGTTTTAGTGATGTGTATGTACTAAGGTAGGTTGTACATGTCAAAGGAACAATACATAAATTCAGCATTTCTAATAGAATCTACTAATATGCCTAATTCATGTAGTTCATCCTGGTGGCACCTGTCCCTTGGATAAATGACACAGATGAAACTGGCCATCAACATAAAATAAAATGGGAGCACTATAAATAGATTACAAGGTTGTCTGTGCTTTTACTTTTTTTTTCTAAACAGAGGCCCCCCAGTGTGACAACTAGAAACAAGTTCTACTTACCTCCCTCTGGCGATGTCCTGTGTATCCAGAGGCCTTGCACAGGCCACAGGCAAGACCTTTAGCGGGTGTGCATTGTGGTCGTGGTGTACACAGCACAAAGCTGAAGGGATGTAAGTATAACTTCTTTGTAGTTGTCACACTAGGAACTCTGTGAAAAGTAAAAGCCTGGTCACCCTTTAATTCCTTGTATAATTGATAAGTAGGGACACTGTATAAAAAAATAACAGAGGACATTATATAGGTAAAAAGATTTATTAAAGGAGGCCATATTTTATGTAATTAACACACATATTTGATTATAAGCCGACCCGAGTATAAGCCAAGGCCCCTTATATTACCACCAAAAACTGGGAAAAACTTTTGACTTGCATAGCCAAGGGTGGGAAATGCATTGGTCACAGCCTCCCAGTATATAGCCAGCCAGCCCGCAGTACTATATAGCCAGCCAGCCCCCGATAGTATATAGCCAACCAGCCCCCTGTAGTATATAGCCAGCCCGCAGTAGTATATTGCCAGCCAGCCCCCGGTAGTATATAGGCAGCAAGTCCCCAGTAGTATATAGCCTGCCAGCCCCCTGTAGTATATAGCCAGCCCTCTATAGTATATATCCAGCCAGCCCCCTTTGCTATATAGCCAGTCAGCCCCCTGTAGTATATAGCCAGCCCCCTATTGTATACAGCCAGCCAGCCCCCTTTTGTATACAGCCTGCCTGTCCCCTTTTGTATAAAGCCTGCCAGCCCCCAGTTTGCCCAGCACATAAAAATAAACTTAGATACTCACCTTCCGGTGGTCCGCTATGCTCAGCGCGGCTCCTCTCTGCTGTAACAACAGGCAGAGCCGCGTCACTGCGCTCAGCCGGCCAGCACACACAATGTCATCAGCGGCAACACGGCCCCATCATAGTGTGCACCGGCCGGCAGAGCGAATGGACGCGGCTCTGCCCGTTGTTACAGCAGAGAGAAGACAGAAGAGGAGCCGCAGGGACGGGAGCATAGGGGAGTTGCAGCAAGCATTGGGGCCCCGGAAGGTGAGTATGTAAGTTTATTTTTTTTTATTGACCTATGTATAAGCCGATGTGGGTTTTTTCAGCAAAAACTCGGATTATACACAAGTAGATCTGGTTATAAGGGAACACAACATATAATTATAGGTACAATATTATTTATTTAGTAGTATACATTGTAATATGTTAAGGGGTGACAGTGTATATTTTGATGTATGCAGGGGCCAAAGCGTGGTTTTGTTGTGGGGATATATGTGGTATATATTGGGGGTACAGTGTGGGCAGTTGTTTTGTTATGGGTAAATATTATTTAAAAGCAAAGTTTGGGTCATTATTATCTAGGTGAAACTATCAAAACTGCAGTCACTGTCTAACTTTCTAATGTTAGACAGTTCTCATCATGTGTAGTGTAATATCCATAGTGTGGGGGTGTGAAGTTATTGTCTTCAGTTATTGTAAAGGTTTGCAGCTATTTTTCAATGGTAAGTTGCTGGTGAGTGCTGAATCGTATAACCCTAACCAAGCCCTATCCCAACAGCAGACTGTCCATGGAACCAGGGATACTTCTTATAACATCCCCAACATTAATACCCTGAGCTAACATCAGCCCTGCAGCTGCTTCCTACTAACCGGGAGTCATGCACTGGAAGAGAGGCAAGGTGGAATGTATTGTTGTATGTATTTATTGTTTTTTTTAATTGGCTCTGCCACAAATGCCTCCTAATTCCCTGATCTCAGACTCCTACAAAACAGGTCATATTTCTTTGTAGCAGTAGGGTGACCCCCCAGGATCAATTTCATTGCTGGACTCTAGGCATAAGCATCCAACCCTATCCAGTTCTGAAACTCACATGGTTAATATTGGGCAGTATCTTATCTGTGGCAAAACAACCCCACCTTAATGTGTTATGTGTTACCATAGGCAGCTGTAAACTTTTTTAGAAAATATTCTGACACTTGCTCCTTAGTGGGATCAGAACAGACGTGCTAGCCTGTGCTCTCTATGTCTTGTATGCCCATGTCATTGTCGCTTTGTCGGAAACCTTATTCCATACCAGGAACTCTCTAAAAGACCTGTCATTTTGCAACAGACGGGCCACCCTATGTTTAGTCATGTTTATTAGTGAGCCCTGTATGTCCATGATCCTTTCACTTCTAGATTTTTAATAAAATGAAGACCTTCTTTCTGCCCCCGATCCCCACCTATCATAGGCCCAAACCTCTGTGGACCCAACTGTCACAGAAATATAACCAGCTACATGTGATGCTCTCGGTGGGATTTTTCACCACTGCCAAATTAACCAAGTTGTATTGAAATCACAGTTTATATTTTCTTCAGGGAGATAGAATCCAGTTCATGGATGCTGACAGATAATAAATTATATTGCGTCCACTAGCTTACATCAACCGACCGCGCTATTGTCTGAGGCAGAATACAATATTCAGGTGGCTGCTAGAAGACTGTTCATTTTATTGAAGTCAGGGAAAAAAATAATTATGATTGCAAATGCATAGTGACAACTGATTCTCAAGATTTATATGTGCGCTGGAATACTGTATAAAGTTTTAATATACTAGACAGACCATCTCAGGGGCCTGGCGGTAGTTAACAAGGTGGAGGGGAGGGGTGGAAAAGAGGGTTGGGAAATTATGTATATATTCAATAAATATTTTGCAGAAAAACAGGTTGTAATTTCCATTTCTTATGTTTTTTTTCTGCCATCTCCGCATCAACATCATATGTCGACAAGAATGTATTCTTAGCTATGGCTTAATCACTGAATTCCCATCGGGTTCAGATAAGAACTGTCTTTGGGACATTGTGTCTCTTGCAGCCATGCACCTCGTCTTGCCAAGCTATTTTGGGCCACCATTTAAATAAAAGACAATTTAGTGAAAGATCAAATATGTGATGACAAAGGGCAGTACATGGAGGGTGGGGGAGGGGCTGTAATTTGCCAAGTCTTCATTTTTCATTGTATTTTAGAAGAAAAGCTGCTTCTCCAGGAGTTGCAGTGGTGACATATTAACGGATGAAGCCTACTTGCAAAGATAGCAGGCGATAACATCTTGTCAGATACTAGTATTCTTTGTTGACAGCATCCCTATGCCATACAATGCAGCGGCAGTCTTATTCTGAAGTCAGTGAGGGCTTTTCTTGTTGACTCAGCCATTTTGAAAAAAAACATGCAACTCTTTATCAATCTACCTACAGTCAAAACAAGAGGGGAAAATTATACTCTTCCCCCAACCGAGTCAATCCAGGCTTCTGAAGTGAGCTCATATAATCAGGGCTTTTTGTCTAATTGAAACGCGTGGGAAAGTCTGTAAAGCATTTTTATTACCCATCTACAAGGGGATAACGGCTGAAAACCACAACCTTTTCTAATATGATTCTGATAAATTGTCATCTAAAATAGGCTTTCATTTGTTGCATGGTATCGGTTTTACAGAACCTTCCACTATAATTCTGGATCAAAACCATTGTTCCTAATATAAAAAATCCAGTAACTATAGATTTGTTTCCATTTCCGTGTTAGTATCAGAAAAAGAATATGAAACTTAACAGAACAATTTATTACAAGGGAATTGCTTGCTGTCTCTGAATCAACAAATTCACATCCAGACTCCACAGGATGAACACAGAAGCAGACCCAACACAACTCCAACTTTGTTTGCTACAACTTAATACAGTCCAGACAATTCTCTGGCTTAATACATCAATTTATCTCATGTTCTGACATTGTGTTAACCATGTATTATAGGTTACATTTATTAGTCCATGTTGTTTGGATTGTCTAAACTTGACACAATCTATAAATGTTCTCAACTCTTTGAAGTAAACACATGCATTCCAATTATCTGGCAGCAAGCAGAGGTCTTGAAAGTGTTATTTTCAATGCTTTTAAGCTACGGTTCTTATTTAACTGCTGTTTCCAAAGAAAAGCAAAATATGTTCTAGAAATTTTGTATAATTCACTTTTCACGGCTCCATATTTTCATTCTCTCTTATAGTTTAATTTCCAATAAAATACTGTGTTCTACACAGGAATCCAAATTCATATCTTTACTGCTTCTCTCCTTTCCAACACATAGCTGATGACAGACAAGTTCCTGTATTTATTTCTCAATGTGACTCCATAACTTTTTTAACTTTGATTATGCAATATTTATTATTGTATGATAAGTTAAGTACTTAAGGGGTTAGTATATTCTGCAAACAAAATAAATATTACTACATGAGAAAAAAAAAAGCTTATTAATTGAATAATTGAAATAGCTAACATATATTTTATATATCAATGATCTATGATCTATGATCTATGCTTGCAGTCAGAGAATGGGAATTTTCAATGTTTGCTCCCAGACCATGAAAGCAAACTATCGTATATACATGAGTATAACTCAAAAAAATGTGCTGAAAAACCCTAACTCGGCTTATACTCGAGTAAAAAAACCCCCTCTGTACTAAACTTTCTGACGCCCCCCTCACGTCCTCTTCTGTCTTCAGCACTTGCTCCGTCTTTGGTCCCCCTAGGGGTCCCGTCGCACACACCATGATGTCAGCTGCTTGCTGACATCATAGTGTGTGCACCGGCAACGGGAGCGTGCAGGGAGACGGAGCTGGAGCTAAAGACAGAAGAGGACCTGTGCTTCCAGAAAGGTGAGTACAGAGTTTTATGTCTATTTCTTTTTAAGGCTGGGCAGGGGCTATATACGGGGGAAAGGCACTGGCTTTATACGGGGGGGGGGGGGGGTGCAGGCACTGGCTATACACTGGGGGCAGGATGGGGCTATATACTTGGGGCAAGCACCGGGTATATACTTGGGGGCAGTCACTGGCTATATACTGGGGGGCAGGCACTGGATATATACGGGGGGAGGAAGGCACTGGCTATATACGGGGGGTGCAGGCACTGGCTATATACGAGGGGTGCAGGCACTGCTATATACGGGGGGTGTACACTGACTATATTCTGGGGGCAGACACTGGCTATATTACTGTGGGGCTGGCAGTGGCTAAATACTGGGGGGCGGCACTGGCTATATACTGGGGGAATAAATGACATTATATATCATTTAATTTGTAAAATATATATTTATGCCGGGTGGTTCATGTCATATTAAAATTTGAGTATAGTGTATATAATAATATATGAGGGATCACAGTGTGGTCAGTTGTGTTGTGAAAGTTATATATTATTTAGAAGCACAGTAAGGACAAAGATTTTACCCAGGGTGTAAACAATAGTATAAGTGACTGTGGTCGTTTTATGGGAGCAGTGTGAAGATTTGCCTTAAGGAGCTGAAGACATTGGGCAGTAAATTAGTAGTGAAAAGTATCGAAAAATCATGATGGGAGAAAATATACATTCCTGCACCCTATAAAGTACCACAACAAATTTTAATATGCATGACTCAATTAGTGGGAATGATTCACATCAGACGAGTTGCATATAAGTTTACAAACTTTTAACATTGCAGCCATGGAAAGGAATCATTTAGGGGTGGGAGCAATGCTTTTTAAACATATTTTTTAATAAAGTCTTTATTTCGCTTGGGTTAATTAGCATGACAGGTTCTCTATCTAAGGCCGCATTCACACAACCGTAGGGGAACGTATGTACCGCCGGCAACCATACCGTCCATACACAGGGACATTTTCATAGTTTATACGGTTGAAAAAAGACACTTGCCCATCAAGTTCAACCATGGAAGGGTAGGGATTGGATGAGGAAGGGATTTAGGGGAAACAATTCTATATAACATAACCATCAATGTTATTTAGGTGTAAAAAGGCATCTAGTTCTCTGCTGTCCCTGCTGTGACCAGCGCCTGAGGCAGGCTATTCCACAGATTGACAGTTCTCATAGTAAAAAAGCCCTGTCACCTCTGGTGATTAAACCTTGATTTCTCCAAACGGAGATAGTGCCCCCTCGTCTTTTGATTTGATTTAATCTGAAACAACTTACCATCATATTTTTTGTATGGACCATTCATATATTTAAATAAATTAATCATGTCCCCTCGAAGTTGTCACTTTTCTAGACTAAATAAATCTAGTTGTTTTAATCTTTCCTCATAACTATGTCCCTCCATACCCCTTATCATTTTTGTGGCTCTCCGTTGAACCCTCTCCAGCTCCAGGGCATCCTTTTTATGGACCGGTGCCCAGAACTGGACAGCATATTCCAGGTGAGGCGGAACCAGTGCCTTGTACTGTGGTAATATTACATCCTTATCACAAGAGTCAATACCACTTTTGATACATGACAAGATCCTACTAGCTTTAGAGGCAGCTGATTGACATTGCTGTTATACAATTTATGATCTACTAGTACCCACAGGTCCTTCTCATCAAGGGACTCTCCTAGATTTACTCCCCCAAGGACATATTTTGCCTTTGGATTATTGTCCCCCAGGTGCATAACCTTACATTTATCCACATTAAACCTCATTTGCCAAGTGGATGACCAAACATTCAGTTTGTTCAAGTCACCCTGCAGCCTATGAACATCCTCCATAGACTGTATTACACCTCACAGTTTGGTGTCATCTGCAAAAATAGACACAGTGCTATTAATTCCTACCTCTATATCATTAATAAATATATTAAATAGTAGTGGGCCAAGCACAGAACCCTGAGGTACACCACTCATAACTGGTGACCATTCCAGGTAGGAATCATTGACCACAACTCTCTGGATACGATCCTTCAGCCAGTTTTCAATCCAATTGCAAATGATTTCTGCCAAACCAATAGCCCTAATTTTACCCATCAGGCGTCTATGAGGGACAGTGTCAAATGCCTTTGCAAAGTCCAAGAACACAATATCCACAGCTGCTCCTCCATCCAGGCATCTGCTCACCTCTTCATAGAAGCAGATTAGGTTAGTTTGACAACTTCTATTCTTAGTAAACCCATGCTGGCTGTCACTTATTATTCTATTTGATGTCACATACTCCAGTATATAGTCTTTTACTAACCCTTCCAATACTTTCCCCACAATGGAAGTTAAGCTTACAGGCCTGTAATTGCCTGGCGAAGTTCTAGAGCCCTTTTCATATATTGGCACCACACAAGTCAGAAGTTCTTTCTTCTATTGTATAAACTGAGCTAAAAAACCTATTAAGTATCTCCGCCTTCTCTTGGTCTCCTGTCACCGATGCCCCATTTTCAGAATAAAGGGGTCCAACCTGTTCTGACCCATTTTTTTTGCATTGATATACTTAAAAAATTTCTTGGGATTTGTTTTGCTATCTTTAGCCATCTGTCTTTCATTTGTATTTTGGCTGATTTGATTTCCTTTTTACAGATTTTGGTAAGTTTTTTGTAAGTATTGAAAGCCTCAGGTGACTCAGATTTATAGTTTTTAAATGCCCTCTTTTTCTCATTAATTGCCCTTTTAACTGTAACTATAAGCCACGTGGGGTGTAATCTAGCCCATCTATACTTGTTACCTATTGGAATAAATTTAGGAATATAAAAATACACAATAGATTTGAATGTCTCCCATTTAACATTAGTATCATCATTTGACAGAATCTAATCCCAGTCTATATCCTGTATTGCAGCCCTGAAGTTTTGGAAATTAGCCCTCTTAAAATTCAAAGTTTTCGATTTTCCCACCTGTTTCTGCTTTTTAAAGTTTAAGAGGAAAATAATTATATTATGATCGCTGTTCCCAAGAAGTGTCCCGGACACTGACATTTTGGACAATCTCCTCATTGTTAGAAATTGCAAGGTCCAACAATACATCACCTCTTGTGGGTTCTTCTATAAGCTGCACCATAAAATTATTCTGCAGAAAGTTGATAAAATGTCTCCCCTTCACAGATGAAGAAGAGCTCTGACCCCAATTTATATTTGGAAAGTTAAAGTCTCCCATTATCACTACGGTCCCCTCCTGTGCAGCCCGCTCCATCTGTTTATATAGGTGACCCTCCTCAGAGATGTTAGGGGGTCTATAAATTACACCAAAAATTATTTTTTCAAAGCTCTCTTGGCATTGAATTTCAACCCACAAAGTTTCAGCCTCCTCACACTCTTCTGAGACCACTGACTCATTCACAATCTTTTAAGTCTCTTCTGACATACAGACATACACCACCTCCCCTCCTATTTGCCCTGTCTTTCCGAAAGAGTGTAAAACCTTGAACACCCCAATCATGCGATGCATCAAGCCATGTCTCTGCTACACCAACAACATCTAATTGTTCCTCTAATATCAGAGCCTCAAGCTCGCCCATTTTGTCTGTGATACTTCTGGCATTTGTGAACATACAATTTAATTTTCCACAGTTATTTATCTGATTTAAAGTAATTTTACTGGCACATATCTACTCACCACTGTCCATGTCCAATCTTTTCCCATGTTATGGGCCGTGCGCCGTGGATCGCTATGAAGAGGGGAGGGGGGAGGGGTCCCCCCCCCCCCCCCCTCCATCGTGGCTGACGTATGCCAGTCTGGTCAGTTGGTTGACTAATATATAAAAAATTTTTTGCAATGAGGGGGTAAAGTGCAGTCACCTATCTCTGCTCCTCCATTTGAATCACTTTTCCATCCATCACAGCCTTTTCGTTACAGCCTGAGGTCAGCCAGGTGACTACTGCTGCCAATCACCGGTTACCTTGGCACACATTGCATATGTCTTTGTACACTGAGCGATCTTGGAGGTCAGATGCACTGGACATCACTGCTAATGTCAGATGACAAGGTGCTATTGCCACTAAAAACAGACGAACGTAAAGAGTTTAGTGCTTTTTTTTACATTTGTTTCTGATGCCAGAAAGAGTAGAGGAGGGACCCACCTTTTTCTATGCCTTTGTGAATAAAGGTTTAACCTTTTTTCATCATATAAGATGCTGTGGCCTTCTCTCCTCTTTTTGTCTTGGACTATGGATCCTGCACACTAGGACCCTGGGCTGCGTGCATCAAACAAACAGCTTTTGCTAAATAGATTGGTTGCTGTCTTTTTTCTTTTTTAGAGGAGGGACCTAGCACAAATATTTCATAGACAGGTAGAGAATATTTGTGTTTTAGATGGACCAGTCTTTTATCTTGACATGTTATTCACTTAAAGGTATCCTCCTGCAACTGTAACTTCCTACATTTGCTATTTTTGCAATGTGTAAAGAAGGTTAAATTAAAGAAATATCAGTAAATGATGTACTGTATAGACATATGTTAACAAAATGACAACTTTGGCAGTAAGGGTCATGAGCATACCCACAGTCTTCAGCTATGCTGCATAGAAGTCATTTTTTGGCAACTTATTGGAATACAGGCAGACGGTACAAATGGAACACACTTGGCGCCCTCTACATTTACATTTACCCATCTGTGTGGTTGGGTAACTCTTCATTCTGCATCATTACATTAACATGATCCTGGCACTGTCACTAGAAAACCCTGAGCAAGCCCTGACTCCCCCAAAATGTCTACCCACAATTGTTGTATTTTTGAAATTAGATTCCCCATCTCTAGAAACTTAACAGAATCCCTATATTTTTTTTATATATGAACGTTGATGTCTTCCAGGGTGTTTGACAGTCGTCCTCAGTGCCATTTTTACATAATTTAATGCAATTTGTTCCGTCCATTGGTTTTCATAGAGATACAAGCTGTTCGCTTGCAATTGAGTTGGCATAAATGAGGAAATGCTGGCAAAGCTCATTGTCCAGGAACTTGTCAGGTTTAGAATGAAACTGCAGAATCTGCATCCAGTAGAGAGAATACATGGGGTTGTGGTATACCAACCTATGCTGCCAGCAGTAGAGCGATGGCAGAGGTGCAAAATAGAAATAGTTGCCGCTTTCTTTAAAAAAAATCCTGATTAAAATAATGAATGCATTTGCGACATGGGGTCACTTGCAGTTGTGCCCTAAAAGTGTGTTCAGCCATGTTCAAACCACACTGTACTTCTTGCAATGTGTGCATGACCTTTCATCAGACTCAATGGGGGATATTTATCAGTGTTTGTACACCAACTTTTTGTATACAAATCCTGAAATAATCACAATGTCTAACAAATTGCCAGTCATTGTGATTATTTTCCCTTTTACACCACCTCCACACTCCAAGGTCGGCAGTGGAATGGGCCACATTCACAATAGCCAGTGACCATTCAAGCCTGAGACTCCTGATGTATCCAGCAGTTTGAAAGGGTCAGGGTTTTCATCATATGCCAGCCCTCAGTGCCAGTGTATGATAAATGTACCCCAATGTTTCTCCATAAATGTTGACAACCATTCATTTACATACAGTATGCCTTATAAGGACATCTCATAAAGGGCTGTTACCTATAGAGACTGCAGAAATGGAAGCAGAGATGGTCTGAATGACCTATTAGTAATATTTTGCATTCCCTGCAGCAGCTGATATGCTGGAGTAATCTGGATTGATCAGCTGGTCATTGGTTCGTTAGTTATTGAGGTTGGGACTTTCTTTAGGGGGATTTTACCATTGGCAGGATGTGATCGGCACTAGATTACCAAACACTTTTAATTATTCATGGTAATCAATAGTCATGGTAATCAATTTAAAGTGAACAGTAAAGGCTGAAAGCCTAAAAAACCATGATAGAGACAGTACATGCCAAAACCTCAAAATGCTATGAAATCCTCTTCTGACTTCTAAGCACTTTCATTATGTATTGTGTAGAATGGTGGTCACCCACTGCTCTCAGGATTGAAGCTACTTCTATCTTCTTGGATACATTGTGGGTAATTTTCAGTTTAGTGACCACATTACACAATGTACATCAGCACATCTGTTGTTTGTTGCATATTTTTTGCCGAACCTTCTATAAATAAACTAGGAATATTTCCTCTCAATGTGAGTGATGAAAACTTTATACATGTGTACATACATATACATATTATATATCTAAGTAGCGGATGAATTACTATCCCATATTATAATTCTTGGGCGGACTCTTCTCATTGGTTATATCATACTTTGGACTTATCCAGCATATCCTGTATTTTGCGTTTACTTACGAAGTTCAGAAACATGGATAGAGACAATGGGGGATATTTATCATACGCTGGCGCTCGTACACTGGCATATGATAGCTTCCCACCTCAGCCTCTTGATGTTTGGGCAGGGTTCTACGCAGTGTTTATTCGTATGCCAAAATAAACACAGCCGGCGACTTATCAAACGTGAAAAGTCGCCAGCTGCAGTGATGTGACTGGTTGCGCCCTCCAAACGGCTGGTCGTGCCCCTCCTTCACGCCCCACTGGGGTAAAGGTGACGGAAAAGGCTAAATAATCACAAGTCCTGGCAATAACCTAGCATTTGCGATTATTTCAGGGCTTCTACGCCACTGACATGGCGCAGAGACCCTGATAAATATGCCCCAATAACCTGAATGGAAACTCAATAACTCCAAAATAAATCATTAACTCATCCAAAGTAAATGCTTGGGAACTTCGGATATTAAGATTCTCTGCCATGTCATTTACGTTAGTGGATAGCTTGAGTCACATTCAGCTATTCCCTGCCTCCAATATACACAGTAATCAACTTACTCCTTAGTGATGCAGCCAACATGGTGAGATGGATCATTCTTTCAATATAAAACAGGTTTTATTAGTGAATCCATTATGCAGAATGATGTGCTACTGGACCTTTTTTCTACTGACCACCTAGAAACACATATCAGAGTGTGCATCCATTGCTAGGCTTTCCTTTACCTGGGGAAAAGATTACATTTACAGCCATAGCCCTGTATCTGAATATCTTAGCCAAGCAGAAGGGCTTTTTAATCTCCTGACACCCTGGCAGCATGTCACATAAACCCCTATTACAATGTGTTGTAACAGTCTCTACAGTATAACCCCTATTTACAAGTCATTATCTTCATTTATTACTATACTTATCCTGTACTGATCTCAGTATAATTGTTACTTATTCTTCATTGTACTTAAAGAAAGTCTAACATCGAAATGACACCTGATAAAACAGGGGCACTTCCTCATAGATCCCGCCATCCATTGTTATCCAATGTCTCTTTCCTTCTAAAATCAACTATTAAAACTATTCTAATTCTAGCCTGAGGGGTGACCCCTCTCTTTGATCTGGCTTTACAGGTTGTTACACTGTGTCACCCTCTCCCTGCTTCCTTGGCACTTAGTGAGCACTTCCTGCTGCTGCCCTGAGAGAGAAGGGGAGGGTGAGACAGTGGTGCAGATTTACTTACCCGGTCCATTCGCGATCCAGCGGCGCGTTCTCTGCGGTGGATTCGGGTCCAGCCGGGATTCATTAAGGCAGTTCCTCCGACGTCCACCAGGTGGCGCTGCTGCGCTAAAGAGCATTGGAACGCACTCAAGTTCACCGGCCTATTCCTAGTGAAGGTAAGTGCAAGCTCCGCAACACTTTTTTTTTAAAATGCGGCGTTTTTTCCGAATCCGTCGGGTTTTCGTTCGGCCACGCCCCCGATTTCCATTGCTTGCATGCCAGCGCCGATGCGCCACAATCCGATCGCGTGCGCCAAAATCCCGGGGCAATTCAGGGGAAATCGGCGCAAATCGGAAATATTTGGGTAACACGTCGGGCCCTTAGTAAATGACCCCCAGTGTTTCAAAGAGTGACTAGGGTAGTCACTCAGTCTCATTAGCATAGTTGAAGGATTCTTTAGGATTTCTTTTGAGGATTTAGAAAAAAAAAAAAAACAAGCTTTAGCTGGTGCACACATTGTCAATGTCACTGCTGAGCACCTGTATAGAAAACAGAGGTTGGGGGTGACCCAGAAATTGAGTACCAAAGAGAGGACAGTAAAACTTGATTGATATTTTTATAGCCCTTTTGGCCCATATTAAAAAAGCTTGATTCTGGACAACCCCTTTCACATTAAATAACTTTGCTAACCAAAATACTGTTGTAGGACAAAGACCACATGAAAGTGATCAAACACTAAAAATTGTTTAAGGGGTTTAAAAGAGGTAAAAAAGAGACATAGAAGAACCTCCCCCAATTGAATGTTTTTTTTAATCCCAGTGTAACCCTTTCTCAGCCATAGATCTGCAGGCAGAATTTTTTCCCAGCAGTGAAGGGGCGATAAGCAAGGCTTTTCTGAATTCTGCAAAAATTTTACGTAAAGCGTGACATCTCATACAAAGCTTCCATTCTGTTGGCTGTAAAAGAATGGGGGATATTTTCAGCAATTTAATTACTGGGAAATGTTGCAATTTTGCTGAAAAAAGGAAAACATCACTATTCATTTTCAAAATTGATGGACAAATGGTTCTTGGACGGCATAATACAAAAAAAGAAAGAGGAAATCTTACCATCCACTCACCATTTCTGCTTTCAAAACTTAATTGTAAGCACTTGGCACAGCGAGAATCCAGTCAGCAAAACTAATGAGGTTGAACAGAAGCGGGCTACGTTTCCCTGGTGGCAGCTTGTGTGCCTAGCAGACATAGACAAGACTATGGACCTAATGTAGGGAGATACACAGTGGGTATGATATATACACTGCTTCTGAGGCCTAAAGCTGTAGTGCTCAGTAAGGCTTCCATAAAGCTCCACCACTGTATACTGGCCAGCTACATAAATATCAGCGTCTTCACATAATATCATAATCCTTGATCTGCAGGATCTTCCTGATATTCTTCAGACAAGAGCACAGGACAATAATTACATAAATATACTGAGGGATTGCTCAGCAATGTGGAAATGTTGCTTTAAAGATATAAGTTACATTCTATGATTTAATATTATATTAATATTACATTAACAATTAAAAAATAAATCAGCCTTAAAATCTATATTCAAAGATACTAGATAATTTTTTAAATTTCAGATAGTGTCCATATTGTCTCTGTTTGGGGGGATAACTTAAAGCTGAGAACATGGTCCTGGAATCTTGGATGGTAAATAAGTTGTAAATGTAGATAGTGACTCAACTAGGAGAATAATGAGTGCAGCTCTGGATTGTATGACAGGATGTATCTTAGGATCAGTAAAGGATAAGTAATTTAGTGAGTGTACACAGTGGCCCACATTTATTACACAGTCTGTGAATTCTGGCATAGACTGTACATAAATACATGTACAAACTGGTTGCACATGTATTTATGAAGTGTTTGCGCTAGTATTGTGTCGCAGCTGCACTGTGCACACTGTGACACAATACTGGGCGTTCCGGTGTGCATTTGCACCGCAAGCACTTTGGATGCACCAGGTTCATTAAGACTATGCTACAGTCTTTTTGAATCTGGCACATTCTGCAGGATAGTGAGGCAAACTGCACTTGACCAGCAGAATTATGGCCCACATTTATCAAAAGTAGTGCAAACTGCACTATGTGGAGTAGTGCCTGTGGAGTGTGCAGGGTGCACCAGATTCATCAAAACTGGCACACAGTCTTCATGAATCTGGCGCCCCCTGCTCAACTCTGGAAGTGTGCACCATTATTATTTGGTGGACTTTGTTCATGCTTCAAAATTATGGTGCACATCAGTAATAAATGTGGAGCAACCTCAACAGTGACACAAAATTGGGGCAGACACCTTATAAATACATGTGCAAGCAGTTTGCACGTTGTCAGAGCAAAGTCGGACAAAAAACTGGCACAAACTTTAATAGATGTGGCCCTATGAGTGCAGCTCATCCTGGATTGTTCTATAGGATGTATCTCATGAGTAGTATAGGATGAGTAATGTATGTATTGAGTGCAGCTCTGGAGTATGACACTGGTTACAAAACTAAGTCGATGTACATTTAAAAGTAGGCACATTCATAAGAAATTCTCATAAGAAATTCTTACTACACATTGACCTGACACTGTTAGAGTGCAACATTTTTCTCACAAGACAAAATATAATCTCATGTAAGCAAATTTCAAGATGAATTCACTGCCGAGAACTCTTTAAAATACATTCAAGTGATGCATATCGCCGCTGCATATGCCATGGTGGCTGCCAGCAATCCGTTTTTTCTGATCAAGCATAGTTTAAGGAAGCCTTAAGGCTAAACAGATGAGTCTATGTGGATAATAGCACAGTTATGTGTTCTGGGAATACGACTGCTAGGTGAGAGGCAGGAATAAAGACTAAATGTGGAATTACGGCGCTGTAACATGACATTTATCACTCCGGGTTGGTGCATTTCTTGAAAATAAGCAAGATAATTAAAACCAAATTTATTTTGGTAATAGAGAGATGACAAAAAGGCGCGAGTAACCTTGAAATTAATTCACACTGAACCAGGCGCCATAAACAAAGGCTTTCTACTTGTGTTTTCTACAGCTGAAATTACGCGTGCAGTGACAATAAATGTACATTTCTGCTGAGAAATCCAGGCCGGTAACTGCCACCACACAACTAATTACTGTTTTACTGTTACTCTATTGATGATATAGATGAGTTAATTGGCTGGAGTTCTAAAGGGAGACACATTGCATCACTAAAGTGGGGGCCCCTAGGACGGGGCAGAGGCCTTCATTCTCCATACACAGGCAGCAGTATAAGTAATGCTGGGATGGTGATCTGGACCATGCTGCTAGAACCTGGGCATCGTCTGGTATATGATTAGCTATATACAGCTAGTATAAGTCATCCATCATATATATATATATATATATATATATTGTTATGGCCTATGCTGGTATAACCCGGTTGTCTGCTGCTAAATTATTATACATGTTGTTATAACATGGTCATATTCTAGTATATAATTGTATATGTACAACTGGTGTAATATATACATAATCGTGTATATAGACCATGCCACTATAACCTGGGCATCGTCTGGTATATGATTAGCTATATACAGCTAGTATACATTTATAAGTTTACATCATTTACAAGTTATACATAATCTTATATGTAGTGTTAGGGACTGTGTTGGTATAACCTGGGTGTCTGCTGCTAAATTATTAGACATGTTGTCATATTCTACTATATAATTGTATACTGTATGTACAACTGGTGTAATATATACATAATCCTGTATATAGTAATATTAACCATGCTGGTTCTCATGGGGATCTTTTGATATATAATCATTTATGTACTGCTGGCAAAAATTATACATATTATTTATAAGGGTATGGACTATGTTGGGATAACGTGGGCATCTTTTAGAATGTAAATATCTATGTACAACTGGTATAAGTTATACATCTTCATGAATATAGTTATATGGACCATGTTGGTCTAACCTGGGCATCTTCTGGTTTACAGAGTAATTATATATGTATGTTAAAGTTTCATGTCTTCTTCTTGTATATACGGTATTTAAATAGAGTAGGCTTATATAACCAGGGCATCTCTCACCCTGGTATGAGTCAGGCATCTTCTGACATATAATTATGTACGCACAGCTGCTATAAGTTATACATCTTCTTATATATAGGGATGAGGATCAAGCTGGTATAACCTAGGCATCTGATGGTATATAATCCTATATGTAATCAAAAACACAAACCACTTGTAATTGTTTTCTTTAAAATTTCTTTGCTTTATATAATTCTTGACAACGTGATTACAAAAATATATAATCTATAGAAACGACTTATTATAGTCAACAGCTTCTTGAGGATATACCTCCAAATGCAGTCCTTAAATTTCATCTGAGGAAGGAGGCGTGACCTCCGAAACGTCACAGGAATCATGCGAGCGCCGTCTCTGCTAAGGAGTGACTAATGAAATGACCTGATGTTCTGCTGAAAATATATCTGTGAGATGTCTCTACAAGCCACGGTACAGTGAATCTTGAAAGTGGAATTGCATTTATGCAACCATCATAAAAGAAATTTAAGGACTGCATTTGGAGGTATATCCTCAAGAAGCTGTTGACTATAATAAGTCGTTTCTATAGATTATATCTTTTTGTAATCACGTTGTCAAGAATTATATAAAGCAAAGAAATTTTAAAGAAAACAATTACAAGTGGTTTGTGTTTTTGATTATATATCGACATTTCTGGACTGAATAGGGAGCCCAGTTTGTTCCACTACCTTTTTCAAAATCTATTGCCAAGTAATATTTATATAAAAATATAATCCTATATGTACAGCTGCTATAAGTTATACATCTTCTTATATATAGTGATGAGGATCAAGCTGGTATAACCTAGGCATCTGATGGTATATAATCCTATATGTACAGCTGCTATAAGTTATACATCTTCTTATATATAGTGATGAGGATCAAGCTGGTATTACCTAGGCATCTGATGGTATATAATCCTATATGTACAGCTGCTATAAGTTATACATCTTCTTATATATAGTGATGAGGATCAAGCTGGTATAACCTAGGCATCTGATGGTATATAATCCTATATGTACAGCTGCTATAAGTTATACATCTTCTTATATATAGTGATGAGGATCAAGCTGGTATAACCTAGGCATCTGATGGTATATAATCCTATCTGTACAGCTGCTATAAGTTATACATCTTCTTATATATAGTGATGAGGATCAAGCTGGTATTACCTAGGCATCTGATGGTATATAATCCTATATGTACAGCTGCTATAAGCAGGGGCGCACCTGCCATGAGGCGAGTTGAGATTCTCGCCTCAGGCGGCGCGCCTCCTGCTAGATGAGGGGGCGGCGTCGGGCTCCCGCCTGCCGGCATGTCCTCCTGCCACCAAATGGACCTGCCCATCGCATCAACCCGCCCGCTGGCCGGCACACTCCCCCGCCCATCACATCCACCCGCCCGCACATCACATCCACCAGCATGCCGGCACTTCCCCCTGCGGCCCGCCCATCACATCTCTCCGCATGCCGGCACTTCCCCCTGGGGCCCGCCCATCACATCTTCCCGCATGCCAGCACTCCCCCCAGCGGCCCGCCCCCAACACGTCCATCTGCGCGCACATCGTCCCGCGTCCCGGCCATAACATCCACCAGCATGCCGGCACTTCCCCCGGCGGCCCGCCCATCACATCTCCCCGCATGCCGGCACTTCCCCCGGCGGCCCGCCCATCACATCTCCCCGCATGCCGCATGTATTATTTGGTATATGGCGGTACACTGTATGTATTATATGGTATATGGCGGCATAGTGTATGTATTATATGGTATATGGCGGCATGCTATATGTACTATATGGTATATGGAGGCACGCTGTATGTATTATATGGTATATGGAGGCACGCTGTATGTATTATATGGTATATGGCGGCACACTATGTATTATATGGTATATGGCGGCACGCTGTATGTATTATATGGTATATGGCGGCACGCTGTATGTATTATATGGTATATGGCGGCACGCTGTATGTATTATATGGTATATGGTGGCACGCTGTATGTATTATATGGTATATGGTGGCACAGTGTACGTATTATATGGTATATGGCGGCACGCTGTATGTACTATATGGTATATGGAGGCACGCTATATGTACTATATGGTATATGGAGGCACGCTATATGTACTATATGGTATATGACGGCACGCTGTATGTATTATATGGTATATGGAGGCACGCTGTATGTATTATATGGTATATGGTGGCACGCTGTATGTATTATATGGTATATGGCGGCATGCTATATGTACTATATGGTATATGGAGGCACGCTGTATGTATTATATGGTATATGGCGGCACGCTGTATGTATTATATGGTATATGGCGGCACGCTGTATGTATTATATGGTATATGGTGGCACGCTGTATGTATTATATGGTATATGGTGGCACGCTGTATGTATTATATGGTATATGGCGGCACGCTGTATGTATTATATGGTATATGGTGGCACAGTGTATGTATTATATGGTATATGGCGGCATGCTATATGTACTATATGGTATATGGAGGCACGCTGTATGTATTTTATGGTATATGGCGGCACGCTGTATGTATTATATGGTATATGGCAGCACGCTGTATGTATTATTTGGTATATGGCTGCACACTGTATGTATTATATGGTATATGGCGGCACGCTGTATGTATTATATGGTATATGGCGGCACGCTGTATGTATTATATGGTATATGGCGGCACGCTGTATGTATTATATGGTATATGGCGGCACGCTGTATGTATTATATGGTATATGGTGGCACGCTGTATGTATTATATGGTATATGGCGGCATGCTGTATGTATTATATGGTATATGGCGGCACGCTGTATTAATTTTATATTGTATGGCGGATTGTTGTATGTGTTTTGTGCTTTGTAGTAGCTCGCCGTGTGTATTATATAGTACACGCTGGGATGCTCTATGTATTTTGCATTGCTTTATTTTCACATTAAACCAATATGATTGCGTCTGGTCATGACACTCCATGATATATTACATATTTGGAGTCGGGGGGGGGGGCGTCTTTTTATAGCTCGCCTCAGGCAGCAGAAAGGCTAGGTGCACCCCTGGCTATAAGTTATACATCTTCTTACATATAGTGATGAGGATCAAGCTGGTGTAACCTAGGCATCTGATGGTATATAATCCTATATGTACAGCTGCTATAAGTTATACATCTTCTTATATATAGTGATGAGGATCAAGCTGGTGTAACCTAGGCATCTGATGGTATATAATCTTATATGTACAGCTGCTATAAGTTATACATCTTCTTATATATAGTGATGAGGTTCAAGCTGGTATAACCTAGGCATCTGATGGTATATAATCTTATATGTACAGCTGCTATAAGTTATACATCTTCTTACATATAGTGATGAGGATCAAGCTGGTATAACCTAGGCATCTGATGGTATATAATCCTATATGTACAGCTGCTATAAGTTATACATCTTCTTACATATAGTGATGAGGATCAAGCTGGTATAACCTAGGCATCTGATGGTATATAATCCTATCTGTACAGCTGCTATAAGTTATACATCTTCCTGTATATTGTGATATAGACTATGCTGGTATGTTATGGGTATCTTCTGGTATATAGCTATATAAATACATCTGGTTATACATCTTCATGTACATAATGATACAGACCCCCCATCACAATTTCTCATTCCATACATATAAGAGAAGTTACACAATTCTATTTTCCTCTGATATTAGTAATGTGAACAGTGAACAAGGTGTCATGGGCTAAATGTTTGTTTCAACATCAGTTAAAGCTCAATGTCTATAGCAAGGTCATGTGACTGCTGCTTATGGTCTGTATCCCAGACTACACGCATGACTGGTCTCTATGAATGAAGCAGTTTTTGCAAGTGTCTGATGACCCATGGGTACACTTGACAACATTCCCATACAAGAAGAAAAGAAATCATGACCCTGCACTATTAACCCCCTACAGAAAGGCACCAAAACGGACATATGAAATAGTTTAACTTATATTTTTTTTACTATATCCCAAACTATGTGGAATAATGTGGATTTGTTATTGATTCTTTTATATCTCATGTTAACTATAGGTAAAGATAACTTTGTATCTTTACCTATAATTCCATGAAAAACTATAGAGAACAAAACTTGATTAATGATTGAGCTCTGCTACTTGTAGTATGTGGTTATGGTAATAGGATATCCATAGGATATGATAGCAACTCTCACACAACTGGTGCACAACTACAAGTGACACACATTATGGCATACACAATCTGTAATTATATATGATGATTAAAGGGGTAATAGCCATAATTCCTATTCAAATGGGTCATTGAAATATAAGCTAAAATGTAATAATTGGTTATTTAAAATTTTGCTTCCCTTAGCAGAAAAATGTTGTGGACAAACACTACATTGGAGAATTAAAATGTTACTGGCATTTTACTCAGTCCATTTTGCCCCTGTGGGGGAAACAGTACAGAAGATAGCTGCTAGTCACATGTGCACATCACATGACCGGCACCTGCCTTGGGAGGTCATGTGATTATCGCTATGTTTGGCTGTAGTCGGCTGGTTGTAGTGTATCCAGTGTGGCCAGCGTTGTGGCGAGACCCATCTCAGTGAGGTAATGTGCAGTGATGGCAGTTACACACATCATTACTATGGGAACAGAGCAGGACAGTCTGTTACATCATCACTAAGAACTGAGGGATCATGGGAGTTCTCCTGTGGCCGGCATATTGGAGATAATTCCACCTACTTTTCAAAGGCCATAACATTTAGTAAATCATAAAAGCAAACTATTTAAGCTCCATTTTGTGATTAATGAGTTTTGTTGTATTCATTTATTTATAGCATTATGGGTTTCTGTATCAGATGTTCATATTCCCAAAATACTATTTTAAAGGGCCATATTCAAATTGAACAGACTTGACAACCTACAATATTCCTAAAAGCGGTCACAACACATGCCAATTCCTTATCATAGATATTGATAAAGTATAAATTGTACCACTCTTGAAGTGTGCTGGGAGGCACTCCTGTCAGTAGCCACTGCTCACCCTAGTTGCAAACAAAAGCCCACACCACCCCACATAGGTCCCGAAGCGTTTCTAGTCATCAGGGGAACTGGTGACAGTGTGTCAAAACAGAGTTCTTAATAAAGGGGCTCTATTAATGATAAAAAGCCCATACTAGTGGCTCCAGTGGCAGTCTGGCAGTGACACAGGTACTATCGGCATGCACAGAGTTTTAAACAAATAGTTAGAGTAACAACCCTGTCACACTCCAATCACAGGAGGTAGCACCACAGTATGGGCCAAACTTGCCTACTGTGCAATGTGTGCAGTCACTGGGATCAGACCAATACACAAATCTGCTTCCTTGGACTGCACATGTGCAACACCCCTGCCAATGCATAGGATAGATAGGTGTTGCAAAAATGCCCTTCTTCATTCCAGAAGCTACCTGGTGGGATTGATTGCATCACAAGGATGTCTGTAAATTGGGGAGCTTAGCAATTGCAGCTGGAACCACTGCCTGGGAGGGAAAAAGTTAACATGCAAAATATTATTTAGCAATGATATGTGTTCTAATCGTAAAGCAAGCTGGAAGCTGATCCTAACAGGTTTCCAGCCTGCTGAACCTGCTCTTGACGTTAGGCTGTTGCCTGCTCTTCCAGTTCAAATAAAGAAATGTAAGTTGATTTGCATAACGTGCCTCCATATGATCCCTGGTCAGGCTGCTTCACCATCACGGGCTCCCCAACCTCCATCATCCAGAGACTCCTATATACAGCTCAGGGGTTGCCCCGGGGAGAAACCTCTTTCATCCTCTTCCTCCAATTTTCTTGAACACACCTCCTGCTGGATACCTGCCAGGCTGTAGGCCCATCCTCTGGTCCCGATACCAAGCACCGTGACCACAGCGTGCCCAAGGCTGCATGAGCCAGCCACTCCTGTATTCTGGGCCCTGTCTGCAACCACCATGTTCACATCTAGTAGGCCTTAGTCTATCTTTTATGGCTAGAAAATAATAAGTTAAGGCTCTTATGAGATTTCCCACTGATGTAGTCATGATCACCATAAGAAATCCATGCGATCTAAGGTCCAGGGGCCACCCACCCTTTAAATATCTATATTTATTTATACATAGATTCACAGGTTATACAAATAATACTTTACAATACTTTGCATCTTCTCATTTGTCCAGAGGATTGCAGATGTACAAAGTTTTCCTCTGATCAGAATGTCAGTTTGCTATAAAACACGACTTAAGTGGTAAATCAATAGATTCTGAGGCTGTTACATTCAAGCAGATGATGTTTTGATCGCTACATTAATATCAGCAGCCTATACAAGCGTAGAGAGCTGTGATCTCACCCGCCCTTCCTCAGTGACATTTAGATGTGAACAAAGCCCTACCCTTATTAGGGCCTCAGCCATGGCCACTGTGGTGCATTTAATCCTGGCTGACCTTTCCTCTGCCTGAGAGATAGCCACATTCACACTCCAGTTCTGCATTCTACAGGGTCCTGATGTTACTGGGGGCAAATCCCCCCACTACACTCATATACTCAGGAGAGAAAACAGCTACATTAAAAAGACTAGCAGGTTCGGCAGGTGGAGGAGGTGGGGGATGTGGGGTGAAGGCTAGCACAGGTGCCCAATTGGCTGGCATTACACTCAACCAACTCACAGCGGTT
Organism: Engystomops pustulosus; assembly: GCF_040894005.1. Classification (NCBI taxonomy): domain Eukaryota; kingdom Metazoa; phylum Chordata; class Amphibia; order Anura; family Leptodactylidae; genus Engystomops; species Engystomops pustulosus. The sequence continues at coordinate 87,362,436 of NC_092417.1, read as the reverse complement.
GCTATGGTGGCAGGAACACGAACAGCTGGCACAGTAGGAAAATATGACAGCACCGTGTTCTGAAAGAGAAACATATCATGATGGAGAACAAGACTTGAAAATTACATTTCGTCTTGCTAATTCTTAGGTACTAAAGGTGGAGACTGTTTACTGAGCGTGATGGAGGTGCAAAAACAGACAACTGTATGTAAATGTATAGACTTGGAGAGGCACAGGCATATATGTAGTGAGGCTGGGCGCCCCTGGCACAGCTCCGGCGAGGTAGAGATAATCATTATTTAAAGTATTTATCAGGAAGAACATGCCGTGTTTAGCAGGTAACCTCACTCGAAAGCACAAAGCCAAGAACTCATTTGAATTTTAATTTTTGGCAATTAATGTTCAATTACAGCACAAATTTTTGATGAACGAAATTCAGAGAAATTGAGAAAAAAAAGGAGGATAGATTAAAATAAATAAATAAAATTAAAATAGATGAGAAAGGGTGGAGCCAGAAGAAGATTTGGGTGCAGTTGAATTTTAGTTATATATGTCTTGCCAATCATTGCATAAATGCAATTTTCATGGAAATGGTACAAAAATGTAATTGGATTGGCTTTTTCTGACTGATTTAGGGGTCTGCCCACTAGATACCAATAAGGCCTAGTTTGATTTTACATTAGGACCTTCGCTGTTATTTTATGTGTTGGGTATTCTATGTACTCTACGGGGGAATTCAACAAATCAATTTGTGTCGCAAGACACGCACTCACATATACCGGGAAGAAGTTGGTGAACTCTGGCAGACCTGAGCGGGGAAGCGACACATACAGGAAATTAGACGCATGATCTTATTGAATCGCGGCAGCTCCGAATCCTCGTCGGACAACGCACCTCGGGGATCGCGACGGGATGGGTAAGTAAATGTGCCCCATTATATTGTGGTGCACATGCTTAATGTATTTGGTGCAACATAATATAAGCAAATGAGCATTAGAAATGTCAAACCACTTTCATGAAGTGGTTGAGAAGTTGGTAGACTTATTTGTTGTTCTTATTATGAGCAAAAAATTGCGCAAAAAAAGTGTCAGGAAACTAGAATTGCAGGAGAAGTGTCGGGATTCAAAAGCCGCGCCCAGATTGAGCGACATAAATGGAAAGGAGTGTAGAAAAAAATGTTCTTTACCAGTATTCTAACTTTTGCTTTGCTGCCTATTGCTTTATGAGAAATAAGTAGAAAACCCTTCAGATTACTATTACATAGAGTTATAGGATTCTAATGGAAAAACAGTGCATAGTTTTTTTTAAAGCATATTAATATTTTTTGGCAGCAGCTGAATTGAATTGTAACTCTTATATGGAAGTGTTACTGATGACAGAAACATATTTCCTGTGCTCTGCATTAGTGGGGAATCGTTAACCTCTAGCTTGCCGATAGAATATGAGAAAAAAATATAAATACATTTTTTTTAGAACCAGTGATCCAGCAAGTAAAAGTTTTAAAAAATGTAAAAATAATTATCCAAATTTTTCTTTCACACTTTTGGATATGTTCACCGAACCAACACATGCAAATATATCCCTAAGAAGGGAAAGCAAATATCTTGCTTTTCCTTCTTCTATCTGCTGGAGTCTGTCTTATTTTAAGGAGGTTATCTGGATCTTAGATATGGCTCGTAGTATCCGTAATTCACCAGATAAAGCAGCTCTGACATGTTAATCCTCATATTCAGGCACGTGTGGTATGCACTGATGGTGACAGTGTTTCTGTGTGACATTCTTCCATGGAAACTATTTGTAAGTTCTGTCATTTCACGGATAAGGCGATATTTACATTTTCTGATCATATGTCAGACCAGCTCTAGCATATAACGTACAGATGTGACCTGCCCTGACACATGTACCGTCACATGTTGTGGTAGTAAAAATAAAGAACGCTGTTTTGTGGTTCCAATATGCTTGTCTGGCGTCTTAGGTCATATCTGGAACACAAACACGCGGTACTCGCTAGTGTAAATATTACCGCACAACATGCACCAGTTCAGTCTCCAGCAATCCTGTATATTATGTAACAGTTATTAATACCTTGTATAATTCTATTCTACAACTTGGTAACTGGTTCTCTCTTACTGGCAGATGGTTCTCAGTGACCGGCTTTCAAGAGAATATACGGACAGGTATTATCATTTCTACATTTTTGTTCTGTAGATTTTTTGTTTAACCTCTTTCATTACTTTTACTAATAAACCAAAAGAAATATACTGCATTCAGTTCTGTAACAGAATAATAATTGATTGTTAACTAATACATCCTACATTTCTAATGAGGTCATAAACTTGAACGTGTTTGTGAAAAATGTATGAATTAGAAATATCATCAGCAGTGGTAACTCCAGTTTAGTGATATTTTTGAGTGAATTGATGTCCAAAGAAAGGACCAGCTTTAAAAAATATATGGAAATATATTTTGGTTATCCTATTCATGGACATTGTTTCAATACTCTGCGGTTTGCCACAGTCAAAGCGTTCATAATCCTTCAACAAATCTTATCGCCTTAACGACCAGGCCCTTTCTTGTTTTTTTTTCCCATTTTTCACTCCCCACCCTCCACCTTCAAAAATCCATAACTTTTTAATTTTTGCAGAGCTGTATGAGGGATTGTTTTCAGCGTAATAAATTGCACTTTATAGTGACAGTATTTAATATTCCATGCGCTGTACTTGGAAATGGGTAAAAAATTCCAAGCGCAGTGAAATTGGTGAAAAGTGCGTTTGCGCCATTTTCTTGTAAGCTTGGATTTTACGTCTTTCACTGTGCACCCCAAACATCTCCTTCATTCTTTTGGACGGTATGATTGTGGGGCTACCAAATTTATATAGGTTTTATTTTAATTTTTTCATACATATACAAAAATTAAAACCTCCTGTACAAAAATAAATTCTCAGCAGCTAAAAACTTTTTCATATTGTAGATAGTGTCACTTTATGAAATTTTTTATGATGTTTTCAATGCTACCATTTTAAGGACTGTGCGACCTTTTGATCACTATTGAATATTTTATATTTTTCAAAATGGCAAAAAGTGGCATTTTCGTCTTTGGGTGCAATCTTCTGTTACAGGGTTAGGTCCCTTCCACACTAGCGTTTTTGACGTGCAGAACTTGCATTACACTCTGTCCCATTGTTTCCAATGGGCTTGTCCTTATTTGCGTTTTTTTTAACGCACGTGCATGCGTTTGTTTTGACGCAAAAATTGCAACATGCTCTACTTTTGCGTTTCACGTGCATTTTTCCCGCCCCATTCAAGTCTATGGTGACGCATCAAAAACGCATTGCACTCGCAATCATTGCAAGTGCAATGCGAGTGCAATGCGTTTTAAACAGATGGGTTGCTAAGTGACATGAATAAGAGTATTTCCCCTGCTCGAGATCGAGCATTTAATTAAAAAAACACAATGAAGAACAGTGAAGAATAGAATAAAAACAGTGAACACAGGATCATTTAAGTGAAAAACACAGTGAAAAACACAGTGAAGAATAGATTACAGATGTTCGGCACATCTGCTTACTTGTCGGGAGATACGCGCGGAACGGTGCGAACAAAATAGCATGTGAAGAACAATATATATGTGTGAAGAACACATTGCAGATGTATGAAAACATCTGCAATGTGTTCTTCACACACATATATATTGTTCTTCACATGCTATTTTGTTCGCACCTATTCTTCACTGTTCTTCACATCTGCTAACTTGTCGGGAGATAATATACGTGCGGAACAGTGAAGAATAGATTGTAGATGTTTGCATACATCTGCGAACTTTTTCAATTAAATAAAACATTTTATTCCCTAACCATGGTCCCTTTGAAAAATGCTCGAGTCTCCCATTGACTTAAAAAACGCACGTGAAAAACGCACCGAAAACGCAAGAAAAACGCGAACAATACGCGCATGAAAAACGCAAAAACGCTAATGACTCCAAGGAAAAATGGAACAAAAACGCAGCCAAAAACGTCAGTTTTTCACGCATTGCACCCTGATGTGAAATGCAACGCTAGTGTGGAAGGGGCCTTAAACGCTGGGAAAAAACGTTATTATATTTATATCAGTTCTAGGGAAAGGGGATTGATATGAATTTGTTTTTAGACCCCCTAGAGTACTTTCATCCTAGCTTGTCTGATTGATCCTACCATATACTGCCATACTACAGCAAATCGCACATTGTAATAAATGGGTTAAAATCAGACAGCCTCGGGTCTTTGTATTGCCACCCCCCTGACTTCACAGGGGGAAGCGATCAAATCCAATATGGCGACACCTATGCACTGCTGAGATTTAAATGCCTCCGGTGATTGTTGCCAGCACCTGAATCTGCAAGGAAGAATGGCAGAGGTTCCCCAAATCCAGGTGGGAAAAACTTGCTGCATCATTCCCAAGAAGCCTCATGGCTGTACTAGCTCAATAGGTCCTTCTACTCAATACTAACCAATGGGTCTGTCTACTTATGACCATGTGATATTTAAAAATGTCTTGTTTAATATATTAGCAAAATCTACATTTCTGTTTTTTTCTATTAAGACGGGCTGCAGAGTGTACATTAATCAGCAAAAAATCTTAGTAATTACTTTTATCTTACCAATTGGCTGCAATAAAACAAAAAATGAAATATTAAAAGGGGTCTGAATACTTTCCATACCCACTGTATAATGTCACCAAAGTGCCCAGTATATAATAGCCCCCACATCCTCTAGTATATAATGGCTCCCACAACCCCCAAAAAGTCACGACCCCCACAGCAATTAACGTCCTCCACATTAAAGTACCCTTGCCCTGTGTTTTCCCTTTGACACTATGTAATTAAAAAATAATAAACACTTATACTCATCTCTCTTCAATCCTGCCTCTTTTCTTCTTCTCTGTATGCAGGACAAGTGTCAGTGACATCATCAATACCGTATTTCCTGCTCCTGGTAGTCGTTCTGGCACAGTGTAATGAAATCACTGTGTCTCTTCTCTATGTACTGCCGACAGGTCTGTGCTCCACTGTGTCCTCAGATGCAGATAGAAGTGAGAATGGGGAGATCCTAGATAGCGGGATAAGTGTCCTGCTGACCAGAGAACAACTGGAGCTACGGCCAAAAGATCCAAGGCTACTGGGGGGGTGGGGGGTGGGGAGGCACCGGTGAGCAATCTTGCTTGGGTCCCAGAGGACTCTAGTTACGCCACTACCCAGCATTCCCTTAGAACTGAATGGAGAGTGGCTTTGTGTGCTCAGTAATCTCTCTATTCAGTCCGGCTGCTGTCAGGAGGTCAGCAGACCCAAGATAAGTGCAGGTCCAATAAGGTCTATACACCGAGCTTTGACTAGGAAGGACTAGGAAGGAATATGCTGCTGAAAGAAATTTGTGTCTGCTATGTTTAGGAGTTTTCACATTAGTAGCACATTAGCCTTTTTTAAAAATTTGCGCCGAAAAAGTCTAAAAAAAAAATCTGCATTTGACAAAGAGTCATAACTACAAAGACAAAGAAGGCACAAAAACTCACAAAACATGCAAAAAGAGCTCAGGGAAGGGGGAAAAAAGATAGATGACCCCTATTTCTGTCTTTGGGGATCCGCTGCTGTCAGATTCATTAAACTGGTTTTGGCCTTTCATAAATCTACAGGCAGTGTCTTATGCTATGTGGGTTATCTGAGTCAGTCGCATAAAAAGTCACAAAAAAACATCAAAAGTCTCAGAACTTAGACAAGGGGGGGGGGACTGGAGTCAATTTGTGCCATAACTTGTGCCTAAACAGAAAGCAGCAATTCATGAATTGTGAAAACTTGTCTATGCAAATAAGGGTTTTGGTGACAACAGGGTCTATGTCAAAGTGACTTTGCACTGTCCTATGTTCATTTGGTGCAATAGAAGATCACAAAACAGCATTTATACCACAACTGCGCCAAAACAACAACAAACATAGACAAAAAACAATGATAAACTACCTCCGATTAATTACTAAGAAATTACTCAAAAACCTTGTAAAACTTTATGTATCAAACAGTCCGATCTATAGACAAATATAGACAAGGAGGAAATATTCCCCAACAATAAGATACTAATAAGGTGATAAATTTATAATTTGGATAATGCGCCTGTAGAAATAATTAGGAAATCAATTTCCTGAAGCTGAGGTTTGTGCATGTGCTGATGGACAATGCATGCTGGGAGTTGTGGTTCTACAACAGCTGGCGTCACAGGTTGCCTGTTCCTGCTGTTGTGGAATAATCCGCGATTCAGATGGCGCAGTAAGGAAAACCTGCCAAGCAGCTCTCAGGTGCAGGATAAGACTTCCCCGGCACACAGAGTCATTTTGTAGGCTCTCTTCAGAGCAGCCTGCAGCAGCTGAGATAGTCCTCGCACCCCGCACAGTTTAATGATTCTTTTACCCTGCAGTGGTCATAATTAAGTCCTTGTTATTCTGTGTCTTGTTTGCACTTGTGATTTACTTCCGATTTCACTTACTAAGTCAGAAAGTCTTTATGCTCGTGTTTAAATTTAGTGCCTGGAATTCAAAAGCATAAATGTGTATCAGAGTAAAATAAATGGCCGCCGCTTTATCCATTTGTGCAAAGAGTATTTATGGAATTGAGAATATTAAGTGGAGTATGATTTAATTCCAGCCAATACAGGTGCACAGACAGACAGATGAAGCCTTAACCCCTTCCTGCACTCCATTTGGAAAGTAATTAGCAGCATTTGGAATTTCCAGCGCCAGTTCCGATCCTGCCTTGTTCTAGGGCCGAGTTTAGAGTCTTATTTACAGTATTGTGTGTATTCCTATTAGTTACTGTACATGTGTTTAACACTTTTGCTGCTTGTGAAGAGGTGAAAAATACAATGGGAGAAAAGCATGAGAGGAATATAGGGGCACATTTACTAAGGGCTTTGCACCAGTTTTATGTTAAACTTTCCATGTTCTTTCTAGTGCAAACTGTATTTAAGAAGTGTCTGCACCATATGTGTGTCGCACCTGATCCTTATGTGGCGCAGCTGTACTATTCTTCAAGCAAAAAAAATTCTGCTCTGAAGGGGGTGTAGCATTGCTCAGTCGGCCCTGCGCCAGAATTAACATGCAAAGTTTGACAGAATTTTGTTGCACGTCCCATGTTAAAGGTGAACCAAAAAAAAGTGGTGCACTCTGTGGGAGCAGTGCAGAGGGAACCAGAAATCCTGAATCTGGCGCCCTCTGAACTCTACACAGGCAAACTGCTTATAGTAAAGTTTGCACTGTTCTTAGTAAATGTCCCCCATAGATGGAACCAGAGGAGGAAATGGGTGAAGGCAGTAGAGGAAATATAAGAAATAGAGCGCCTTTATTATTTTTGGGACTAGGTGTTGTTTTATAGTGCTGTTTTACACCGTGATTTTATATTGTGCTTCACAGCCTTTTTTCAAACTACGACTTACTTATTCTTGGTCTTATTATGCGCCAAAAAAGTCTTGAGAAACTAGAGTTGCAGGAGAAGTGCAGGGATTCGAAAGTTGAGAGCCAAAAAAATGGTTTGAGTGTCAGAAAAATTAGTCTTTTGTCACGCTGATACATAAATCTGCCGCATCTATTGCAGAAAGAACAAGGAAGGATTCCTGCACCAGAAAAGACATAGGTAAGACATAGGAGATGAAATATAGGGATGAGATGGGGGAGAAAAATAAGGGAAATAAATATAGAGAAAACATGTGAGGGAGGACATATAGGGCGGTTATAGGGAAGGAAATATATAGGGTAGAGAATGTAGGGAAGACATGGAGAAAGAAAAATAAGACATGAGGAGGAACTATAGAGGAAAGAAATATAGGGAAGAAACAGGGGAAGAAATATACAGGATGAAGCATAGGGAAGACAGAAGAGGAAATATAGGGGGGAAGAAAAAAGACATGAACAGGTAAAGGAAGTAAAAGTTCTCTTTACGGAGACTACCAATTAAGGCCACTATGTAGGTGTGTGGAGTCTTATAGTCATGGATGCTTCACTAGGGGGATTCTGGGAAAATATGCAAAGTTTTCCAGGATAGGATAAGGAAAACCACACCTCTTTTAGTTACCTTGTAAGGCAGCTCCCTTGACATCAAGCATGACCTACATGAGGCCTTATGACATGACATGATGTGGGATTAAAACCAAACCAGTATATCCATTCCAGAAGGAACAGACTCCCAACTGTAGACAGCGCTGTTCAGTCCTGATTGGGTGCCACCATCTTGTCGAGGACCGACGCTCCCCGTGACGTCATCGGGGAGCGGCGATCCGTCGCCATGAAAGCCTCAGTTTAACCCCTTTATTACAATGTGCGATCAACACATTGTAATAAATAAGAAGGGAAATCCCCATATACTGCCATACTGTAGTATGGCAGAATATGATAGGATCAATCAGACAACCAAGGGTTAAAGTACCCTAGGGAGTGTGAAAAATGGTAAAAATAAAAACAAAAAAAAAGTAAAAATAATTATGATAAAACCTAAAATTTCAAATCACCCCCCTTTCCGTAGAACTGATATAAAAATAAATAAACAGTAAAAATCTTAAACACATTAGCTATCGCCACATCCGAAAATGCCTGATCTATCAAAATATAATAAAGTTTTTTAACTGGGTTTAACCCTGTAACGGAAAATAGCGCCCAAATTCGAAAATGGCACTTTTTTTGCCATTTTGAAAAATATAAAAAATTCAATAAAAAGTGATCAAAAGGTAGTGCAGTGTTTAAAATGATAGCAATGAAAATGTCATCAAAAGTCATAAAAAATGACATCACCCACAGCTCCATACGCCAAAGTATAAAAAAGTATTTAGCGCCAGAAGGAGGCAAAATAATTCCTTTTTTCTACCGGAGGTTTTAATTTTTGTAAATGTATGAAAACATATAAAACCTATACAAATTTGGTATCCATACTGCCATACAGTGAGGAACACTACCGCCATACAGTGAAGGACACTAATGCCACACAATGAAGAACACTATCGCCATATAGAGAGGAACACTACCACCATATAGTGAGGAACACTACCACCATACAGTGAGGAACACTACCCCCATACAGTGAGGAACACTACCACCATACAGTGAGGGACACTACCCCCATACAGTGAGGAACACTACCACCATACAGTGAGGAATACTACCCCCATACAGTGAGGAACACTACCTCCATACAGTGAGGAACACTACCGCCATATAGAGAGGAACACTACCGCCATACAGTGAGGAACACTACCACCATACAGTGAGGAATACTACCCCCATATAGTGAGGAACACTACCTCCATACAGTGAGGAACACTACCGCCATATAGAGAGGAACACTACCACCATATAGTGAGGAACACTACCACCATACAGTGAGGAATACTACCCCCATAGAGTGAGGAACACTACCTCCATACAGTGAGGAATACTACCGCCATACAGTGGGAAACACTACCCCCATACAGTGAAGAATACCGCCATACAGTGTGGAATACTATATCCATACAGTGAATAATACAGCCATACAGTGAGGAACACTACCGCCATACAGTGAGGGACACTACCGCCATACAGTGAAGAATACAGCCATACAGTGAGGACACTACCCCCCCCCCATACAGTGAGGGACACTAACTCGAGGGACACTACCTCGATACAGTGAAGATTACAGCCATACAGTGAGGAACAGTACCCCCATACAATGAGGAACACTACCCCCATACAGTGAGGAACACTACCTCCATACAGCAAAGGACACTACCGCCATACAGTGAGGGACACTACCTTCATACAGTGAGGAACACTACCGCCACACAGTGAGGAACACTACCGCCATACATTGAGGGAAACTACCGCCATACAGTGAAGATTACAGCCATACAGTGAGGAACACTAACGTCATACAGTGAGGAACACTACCGCCATATAGTGAGGGACACTACCGCCATACAGTGAGGAATACTACTGCCAAACAGTCAGGAACACTACCGCCATACATTGAGGGAAACTACCACCATACAGTGAAGATTACAGCCATTCAGTGAGGAACACTAACATCATACAGTGAGGGACACTACCCCCATACAGTGAGGAACACTACCGCCATACAGTGAGGAATACTACTGCCAAACAGTCAGGAACACTACCCCAATATAGTGAGGAACACTACTGCCATACAGTGTGGAACACTACCACCATACAGTGAGGAACACTACCCCCATACAGTGAAGAATACCGCCATACAGTGTGGAATACTACCTCCATACAGTGAATAATACAGCCATACAGTGAGGAACACTACCGCCATACAGTGAGGGACACTACTGCCATACAGTGAAGAATACCGCCATACAGTGAGGACACTACCCCCCCCCCCCCATACAGTGAGGGACACTACCTGGAGGGGCACTACCTCGATACAGTGAAGATTACAGCCATACAGTGAGGAACAATAACACCATACAGTGAGGAACACTACCCCCATACAGCAAAGGACACTACCGCCATACAGTGAGGGACACTACCTCCATACAGTGAGGAACAGAAGTTTTCCTGAAATTCTGAACCAATTTAGAATTGTTAGGATCTATTCCCCCATCTCTACATTTTATAATCAGTAATAAATATATGATAATAATATAACCCTCTGCTATACAACTATCAATATTTTGGACCAGTAACAAGTCCTTGATGACATAATAAATACATAAGTTATCTATTTCCATATGGAGGAGTAAAGGAGGATAGAAGGAGGAGGGGGGAGAGAGTGAGAGGACTGTGGCCAGAAGAGAGTAGCTCAGTGGCACCAGGGACCAGTGGTACCAGGGGACGAGATCAGGGAAGTGGGAAAGTCTGTAAGACATACTGAGGAGTCAGAGTATATTCATAGACCATCTTCTAAAAGGAGGTATTCAAAATCAGAATGTCTCTGTAAATCATCTTCAAAAAAGAGCAAGAATCATCTTAAAACCTTGTAATGTAATCCATCAATGAGATTGCAATTTAATATGTAATGGGAAAAAGGGGAACAACATCTTCACAGTTGGGAAGAAGATGGTGGTCTCTTAAGAGATGCCTTTAAAAACTGAGAGAAAAGTATTTGTCCTAGAGCAAGTGCACAATAATAACTACAACAGTCCTACAAGAAATGGGAATAAGAAGATATCAATTCATTGTAAACACATGAGTGGGGATTGAAGGGTGTGAAGAATAGGAAAGGGAGAAAATAAAAGCGAAAGAGAGAATGAAGAGTAGATAGTGACAATATGAGTAGGAGCTATTAAGTAGCATTACTATAATCAAAATGTGCAGGAGCTCTTAGGTAGCACTATTATACTAAATGGGGCACATTACTAAGGACCTTGCACCAGATTTTGGCGGACTTTGCACATTTTTTATAGTTCTTTTAAACTGCTTGCACAGGTATTTAAGAAGTGTCTGCATCACATGTGTGCTGCACACAACCCGTTTGTGTCCCCGCTGCACTATTGTTCACATGACACAGATTTAGTCATTGAAATGGGCACAGTCAGACCGTGCGCCACATTTAACCCGTTCACGACCCGTGACGTAATAGCACGTCACGGGTCGGCCGCGGGTGCATTGAGAGGGCTCACGCGCTGAGCCCTCTCCATAGCCGGTAAGTCTTTGCTGCATATTGCAGCAAAGGCTTACCGGTAACAACTGCGATCGGTGCCAGCACCGATCGCGGGTGTTTTCCTGCTGATCGCCGCCGGCAAAGCTGCCGACGGCTACAAAAGGATTGCGGCGCATGGGCGCCGCCATCTTTTCGAGGATCGCCGCTCCCCGTGACGTCATCGGGGAGCGGCGATCCGTCGCCATGGTAACCTCGGGTCTCACGAAGACCCGAGGCTACTTCAGGTTAACCCATTCATTACAATGTGCTATCAGCACATTGTAATGTATGAGTAGTAAAATACACATATACTGCCATACTGTAGTATGGCAGTATATGATAGAATCGTGCAGACACCCTAGGGTTAGAGTACCCTAGGGAGTCTGAAAAATACTAAAAATAAAAAAAAGTTAAAAAAAATTATAATAAAAAAACCCTAAAAACTCAAATCACCCCCCTTTCCCTAGAACTGATATAAATATAAATAAACAGTAAAAATCATAAACACCTTAGGTATCGCCGCGTCCGAAAATGCCCGATCTATCAAAATATGATAACAGTTTTTCACTGCCTTTTAATCCTGTAATGGAAAATCGCGCCCAAAGTCGAAAATGGCACTTTTTTTGTCATTTAAAAAAATAAAAAAATTCCATAAAAAGTGATCACAAGGTCGAACAGTCCTAAAATTGATAACATTGTAAACGTCATCAAAATCTGCATAAACCGACACCACCCACAGCTCTGTAAACCAAAGTATAAAAAAGTTTTTAGCGCCAGAAGATGGCAAAATCCCCCAAAAATTTTTTGTACAGGAGGTTTTAATTTTTTTAAATGTATGAAAACATTATAAAACCTATATAAATTTGGTATCCCCGTAATCACACAGACCTAAAGAATAAAGTAGATATGTCATTTGGGGCACACAGTGAAATCCGTAAGATCCAAGCCCACAAGAAGACGGCACAAATGCGTTTTTTAACCAATTTCACTGCATTTGGAATTTTTTTCCTGCTTCCTAGTACATGGCATGGAATATTCAATACCATCTCTATGAAGTGCAATTTGTTATGCAGAAAATAAGCCATCACACAGCTCTGTACATGGGAAAATAAAAAAGTTATGGATTTTTGATCATGGGGAGTAAAAAATTAAAATGAAAAAACAAAAAAGGGCCAGGTCCTGAAAGGGTTAACATGCAAAGTCTGACAGAAGTGTGTCACACATCACATGTAACTGGTGCACCAAAAAAAAAATGATTGGGTAATGTGCCAGATTCATGCAGAACGTGCACCAGAAATCCTGAATCTGGCATCCTCTGCACATTACACAGGTAAACTGCACATAGTACAGTTTGCATGTTTTTAGTAAATGTGTCCTAATACGTGTGAAACAGTGGGGAAAGACGATCCCTTTCCAAAGTGCTGAAGTGACAAGAATGATTGAAAGGTGAAGTGCTTGGGGAACAAGACACAACATTAAACAAAAGAATTAAAAAGGGACTTTGACAAGCCAGGTGAAGAGAAAGATTTACAGAGAATGTTAAGTAAAGTGAAAGAAGGTGCCCCAAGAACAATATAAAATATAGTGTGGGTTACAGACCCACAAAACCTGTGAAGAGTAGTTCCTCTCTCATACCATTTGGAGTACCATTCACTTGGTAAATCCAGCGCAATTTGGCTTTTTCATTTAGATCACAAGACATATTCATGATTTACTAGTGACCAGGATATAGTATATACCTGCGCAGGGCGACTTGTTGAGCTTTAGGGTCGACCACTATTATGGCTTCCTAGTTGACATTGTTCTTGATTTTAAATTATTTAAAATTTCTTGTTTCCCTGCTATGTGTATTTTTAATATTTAACTGGCTTTCACACTGCCATGTCCTCGCCCGGTGGTAGCCCATGAAAGCACGCGTTGACACGCTGGACAGGAGGTGGGGAGAGCACTGCACGGCGCCCAACTGTAAACATGGGGAAAGCATGCGTGTGGTCACCATACCGCCACCAGGCGCCATAGGCATCTATTGAGATGTATATCCAGCTGCAATATATGTCCCCACAAAGCCCGAGTGAAAAGGGGCCCTTGGATGTGCACTCCTTTATCAGTTCATGTTTTCTTTTTTTGTAGCACTGAATTAAGCTTGTTAGCAACATTGTAGCAACATTCATTTATATTTAGTGAACCCCTTTATATATTTTGCTCTGCCAACACCTTCAACCCTATATAGAAATTGTGGAAAGACATGGGTAGGAAATATATGGGAAGGAAATATAGGGAAGACATAGGGGAGGGATATAAAGAGGATGAAAATATAGGGAACATATGTGAAGTAAATCCAGGGGAAGGAAATATAGAGGATAGAAATCTAGGGAATTTATGGGGAGGAAATACAGGGGAAGGAAGTATAGTGGATGGATATGTAGGAAGACTAAGGCTGCATTCACATGACCGTCGGGGGGACGTATATGCAGCAGCAAGTTTGCAGCCGTATATATGTCCCCCATAGATGGCAATGGGCGCACAGAGTGATACAGTGCAGCACACGTATGGCACCGTACTGCTCCATACACGGGGTAAAGATGGGACATATCTTATCTTTTACCGTGTTATAGGGCCGTGCGCATCACCATGGAGAGGGGAGGGGTCACTCCTCATCCTCTCCATCACGGCGAACATATGCCCTGCCGGGCCTTGTGAATGCTGCCTTAGGCTACATTCACATTGCAATATAGGGGACGTATATACGGCCGACGTATATATGGCCGATATACATCCCCCATAGATGGCAATGGCCGCACGGCGCCCAATGGGAGGGGTACGTTGCCGCACACATGCGGCACCATACCGCTCTGTACTATAGGGGAATTAAACATAGGGGAAGGAAATGTAGAAGAAGGAAATATAGAGAAAGGAAGTACAAGGAAGACATTGGGAAGAAATATAATGAAAGGAAATAGGTGGAGAAAACAGGAAAAGAAATGTAGGCAAAGGGAATTTAAGAAAAAGAGGAGTAATGGGCAGAGAAAGAGGGGGATGCTAAGAGCAGGACATGAGACAAAATGAGCTTATATATCAGTGATGGCGAACCTTTTAGCGACCGAGTGCCCAAACTGCAACCCCAAACCCTCATTTACCGCGAGGTGCCAACCAAACTTAAAGCAGTAACTTGTTACTGTGTTCAATCAAACTGGCCTCCTGAGGACATCAACACAGTAGAAAGTCGGGAAAATTTGCATAATTTCAGCTTCTTTCCAGTGTCCCTCTGTACGCAGAGAATTGTGGGGCAGCAGGAGGTCCTCCATAGATAATTAGGCCCTGTTTACACATTCTCCCTCTTTCTACAATCCCAAGTAAGTCACTTTAAAATATGACAGAAAACAGCATATTTGCTTCCAAGTTGCTTGAAACTGCAGGAAGATTCTTTGAGTCCTGTCTGGTGTGCTGGGGCAATGGCCAGGGTGCCCACAGAAAGGGCTCGGAGTGCCGCCTCTGGCACCCGTGCCATAGGTTCGCCACCACTGTTATATATAGACGTAAATGGGAACAATAAGGGAGTTTTATCCCCACAGCTTAGCTTAACATGGTCTAGGCACTACACAGAGAATGGCGCTTTCTGCTTCCTGTTCCATTCTCTGTGCATCAGCTGCTGAGAACAGCTTATCTATTGAGGATATGCATGTAGATTTTGAGGATATTTTATCAATATTTTAGCACAGGAAACACAGTAAAAGTAAAGCAATGTGAAGTGTGATGAAACACTCAGAGAAATAATGGTAACAGTACAGGAAAGGCACATGAAACAATGAGTCTAAAAAAAGAAGGAGTTAAGTGGAATGCATCCAACTATTGCTTCATTTTTTTTGGGGGGGGGGGGGGGCATGGCAGCCATTTTGTTTTGTAACTTCACAGATTCCTACTGTATCTTATCTGTCATTAGTATCTATTCATCTAACTCTCTAATGCTCCCTTATACCCATCAAAGCCTATATAACTAAAAAATCCTTATATAAGCAGACAGGACCTAATTTCTTAATCTCCACATTGACTAAGGTTTATTTTTATGTTGATAACTGTGTCTATTATCTCATATCAAAATTAATCTTTATTTTATATATATATATCTGTCTCTCTCGGATCTGTAACTCTCTTTTAAGTCTTACACTTCTGAGTCTATCTATTTAAATATGAATCTTTTTGTGTGTGTGTGTGTGTGTGTTTCTGTCTATTTCACTGTATATCTATTTCTGCCTTTTACATCTACATATATTGGACCAGATGTATCACTGTACTGCGCTTAAGTGTAGTTGTTGCACCTTAATTCTAGGGCAATGTTGCGCCAGAATTATCACAAGCTACAACCATCTGTGATAAGTTGAGCTCCTGCCTCTTATTAATCACTTTACTTTAGGCACAATATAGGGGCATGCTAGATTTGGGCACTTACATGGGATCCTCCTACAAGCTCTTCTCTGCTCCTCTCCTGCACCCCAGCATGAAAAGGAACCTCACAGCAGAGCCCAGGTTTGTGACAAACTGCACCCAGTGATCTCCTCAGCAGTGGCTTCTCCTGGAGGGGATCCTCCAGTGCTGATCTTCTGCTGCCCCCCTGTAATTCTGGCCAGTATTCCTCCTCAGACACTGCTACACAGGACACATCTCTGTAGTATCTGCAACATCCTACAGACTTCTCTTATATCCTGCTCTGTGCTGCTGCTTTTGCAGATTGTTTGTAAATTAAAGCTCATGAACTGTAAACAGAGGCTGCATGTAGTGTCTGTTGAGCTCTGCTGCTGGGGATACGATGCTCTGCACAACAGCTCAGTGCTTTTGCGCCTAAATTACACCCAAATGAACACGTTCCTAATGATGAATGATTATTAGGTGCAGGAAAACATCTGGATTGGTAGAATAAATGAGGAAAACATTGTCATTTTTTCTTTGGTGGTTAGTCGCAAAACCGGAGCAAAAACGCTGCGACACTATGAAAAGGTGCAAAAGCAACAGAAAAAAACAAGTGATACATCTGGCCCATTATTTATCTCTCAATTCTATTTATCCTCCTCCATCTCATATGTGTTTCTATTTCTGTCTTCCTTTTATCTGTTACATATGTGTCTTTCTTTTCTCTATTTTTCAGATGTTCTCTATATTTATCTACCATTTTCTCACACATCTGTATATGATCTATATCTGTTTGATACATGTATCAGTGTCATCAATGTTTATCTATCTATCTATCTATCTAGTATCTATCTATCTATCTATCTATCAATGTTCAGTGTCTATCTATCTATCCATCTTTTTATCAATCTATCAATCAATCATCTATTCATCCATCTTTTATCCACAAATCTATTTTATATATGTCGATAGTGTTTTTTTTAATCTATTCTAGTCTATTCTAGCTATATATCTAAAATATGTTTCTCTTTCTGTCACTTATATGTATTACAGTCATGTGTGATTCTCTCTCTTTCTATTATCTATATACACTCACTGGCCACTTTATTAGGTACACCATGCTAGTAACGGGCTGGACCCCCTTTTGCCTTCAGAACTGCCTCAATTCTTCATGGCATAGATTCAACAAGGTGCTGGAAGCAGTCCTCAGAGATTTTGGTACATATTGACATGATGGCATCACACAGTTGCCGCAGATTTGTCGGCTGCACATCCATGATGCGAATCTCCCGTTCCACCACATCCCAAAGATGCTCTATTGGATTGAGATCTGGTGCCTGTGGAGGCCATTTGAGTACAGTGAACTCATTGTCATGTTCAAGAAACCAGTCTGAGATGATTCCAGCTTTATGACATGGCGCATTATCCTGCTGAAAGTAGCCATCAGATGTTGGGTACATTGTGGTCATAAAGGGATGGACATGGTCAGCAACAATACTCAGGTAGGCTGTGGCGTTGCAACGATGCTCAATTGGTACCAAGGGGCCCAAAGAGTGCCAAGAAAATATTCCCCACACCATGACACCACCACCACCAGCCTGAACCGTTGATACAAGGCAGGATGGATCCATGCTTTCATGTTGTTGACGCCAAATTCTGACCCTACCATCCGAATGTCGCAGCAGAAATCAAGATTCATCAGACCATGCAACGTTTTTCCAATCTTCTACTGTCCAATTTCGATGAGCTTGTGCAAATTGTAGCCTCAGTTTCCTGTTCTTAACTGAAAGGAGTGGCACCCGGTGTGGTCTTCTTCTGCTGTAGCCCATCTGCCTCAAAGTTCTACGTACTGTGCGTTCAGAGATGCTCTTCTGCTTACCTTGGTTGTAACGGGTGGCGATTTGAGTCACTGTTGCCTTTCTATCAGCTCAAACCATTCTCCTCTGACCTCTGGCATCAACAAGGCATTTCCGCCCACAGAACTGCCGCTCACTGGATGTTTTTTCTTTTTCTGACCATTCTCTGTAAACCCTAGAGATGGTTGTGCGTGAAAATCCCAGTAGATCAGCAGTTTCTGAAATACTCAGACCAGCCCTTCTGGCACCAACAACCATGCCACGTTCAAAGGCACTCAAATCACCTTTCTTCCCCATACTGATGCTCGGTTTGAACTGCAGGAGATTGTCTTGACCATGTCTACATGCCTAAATGCACTGAGTTGCCGCCATGTGATTGGCTGATTAGAAATTAAGTGTACCTAATAAAGTGGCCGGTGAGTGTATGTGTAATGTTTATCTCTCTCATCTATCTATCTACTGGATTACTCATCTATTTCATACCTTCACATATTGATCGATCTTTATCAGACCATTTCATGTTTGTATCTATCTCTGCCTCATATCCTTTTCTCTAGCTGTTGCCTCTCCCTCTCTTCCATATCTGCATCTCTCTATTCTATCTATATGTCGATTAATCTATCTCATATCTGTATTTATCTCCTTTTATTTAACATCTGCATCTGTCTCTATCACACAGTACGTGCATTTATATTTTCCTGTATTCTATTCTATTTTCTATCTATGAATCTGTTAAATACATAGCTCTGTTCTATCTATCCATCCTAAATTGTTTTCTATCTATCTATTTCTCTCTCTAAGGTCATTTTACCTCTATATCATTTCACCAATTTTTTGAATCAGTTATTGTGAGCCAAAATTAAGTGTGGAGACTACACAGTGATAAGGTATAATGGGAACAACTTCACCTGTGCTAGACTTTACCAGATTTCTCAACACCATAAGAAAAACTGGTGAAATAACTGAGATGAAAGCTGGCCCTTACCTATCTTTCTCTGATATCTATATCAACCGTATTTATTCACTAATAAACTCTGTAGATATTAGTATATCTATCTATCTATCTATCTATCTATCTATCTATCTAGGTTCAGTGAAGAGGCAGAGTGCTGCCTCTTCACTGAACCTATATTGGAGACCCTGGCCAAGGGATCACCAGCTTCTGCACCCACCGCTAGCTGTGCTGCTCTGGATCTTCTACTTTCTATCTATCTATCTATCTATCTATCTATCTATCTATCTATCGATATGTTTACCATATTAATCTTCCTATTCCTTATCTGTGCCAATGTTATCTATCTATGTCATCACATTAGATCTATCAATCAATTCTTCAATCGATTTTTATTTATTTACGTATATATCTATCTCATATCATTATCTATCATTATCTGCATCTATTATGCATCCTATCTTTTTATCTTATATCTGTAAGCATTGATTTAGCTATGCTGTTTATATCCCTCTCATATTCAAATTTTATTCTATCTGTTTATCTCATTTCAATATTTATTGATATGTCAATTTAATATCAATGGCTTTATTTATTCTCTTCTATCTATTGCAGCTATCTACCTATCTTTCTATCTATCATTCTATTTATAACTCTATCAATATCTATCTTATATCTTTCATCTCTAATCAGTATTTATCTAATCATCTATCTTTCAATCTCACTGTTTATCTGTCCAACTATCTCAGGAACATCAGTAACATCTTAGATCATCTTATCTATAATCAGTATCTATCTTTATGTCTATCAATAAATCTATCACCTATCTATCCATCTATCTATCTATCTGTTTGTTTATCTATTATCAGTGTCAATCTATCTATCAATCATCGGTTTCTATCTATCTATCTATCATCTATCTATTAGCAGTGCTTATCTATCTATCTATCTATCTATCATCTATCTATCCTCAGTATCTATCTATTTATCAATCATCAGTGTCTATCTATCTATATAACTATCTATCTGTATCTATCTATCTATCTATCTATCTATCTATCTATCTATCTATCATCAGTGTCTATCTATCTATCTATCTATCTATCTATCTATCTATCTATCATCAGTGTCTATCTATTTATCAATCATCAGTGTTTATCTATCTATCTATCTATCTATCTATCTATCTATCAGTGTCTATCTATTTATCAATCATCAGTGTTTATCTATCTATCTATCTATCTATCTATCAGTGTCTATCTATCTCTGTATCTATCAATGTATATCTATCTATCTATCTATCTTTCTATCATCAGTGTCTACCTGTCTATCAATCAGTCATCAGTATCTATCTGTCTATCAATCAATCAATCAATCAATCATCAGTGTCTATCTATCTTTTTTATTTGTCAGTGTCTATTTATCAGTATCTATCTATCTATCTATCTATCTATCTATCTATCTATCTATCAGTGTCTATCTATTTATCAATCATCAGTGTCTATCTATCTATCTATCTATCTATCTATCTATCTTTCTTTCGGTATCTATCTATCGGTATCTATCTGTCTATCAGTCTATCTATATATCTATCTCTATAAATGTATTTCATAGCTGATCTATCCATCTCACTTCTTTTAGCCATTGCAAAATATTCTTCACAGATATCTATGTCTCTTTATCCCTCAAAACTCCTTTCTCTCTATATGTATCAAATTCCCCTCTATTTGTCTATCCATCCATGAATCTGTCTGTATTCTTGTCTGTCTGCTTATGACTTCATCAATATTTCATGTGGGACACACTGCCTGCATGTGTGTGGAAGTACAGACACATTATCATACTTAGGCAGATGAGTACACACAACCATTCTCTTCTTTTATTATGCATTTAAAGAGGCCAGACCACAGGTGTTCTGTAATAATTAGCGGCAGATTCATAAACTATGTCATTACATAAACTTAAAACTTAAAAGCCGCTGTGTCTGCGGGAAAACCAATGGAACGAGAGCCCGAGATTATCTGATATCCCTTAACTTAATCACATGGCTCTTAAGAGAAGGACGAAAACAGCTGTGCCCCCCTAATATGCGTGCAATGTGTGTAAAATGATACATTGTATCGCTGTTTGTTTCAGGAAGGGAAAGAAACATTTATGGAACATAATGGCAATAATTATTATTTCTTAGTGGTAAGTAAATTGCCTTATGACATTTTCAAAGTAAATGTAATAGAGCTGATGCTACAATATGAATCAGGGAGATGGATTTTATATTCATTTTTGGCTGTACGGCTACAATATAGAAATATGATAGGATCCAGCATTTTAATCTAATTCTCCCTTAATGACTAAAAAAAAAAATGTCATATTTACAAGGTATAGGCGATCGATAGTGACTTGGTAGTGAAGCCTGCCCAGAATATAGGGTATTGTGGGCTTCTCATCACAATACATGCATTGTATTCTGCATCCTGTGAATATTTGCCTTAATTGTATTAATGATAAAGACAAAGAAACTGAGGGTTACAGACTTTTATTTTGAGAGGAAAATAACATGGATAACTGAGCATCAACTGACCAGAAATTATTTGCTTCTGTCTGTTAGACACGTAATGGAGTCATTTAACTAGTCAAATTAGGAGCTGTAGAAATGCACCATGCTTCATTACTGAGTTCGAATGGGCACCATTTTACATCTACGTCAAAAATTATCTCATAGCAAATTAATGTTTTCATTGTACTCCGGAAAAAGACAAAGCTGTGCTACTTTAGCGCCACCTAGAGGTATCCGGATAGAGCTGTTGCAGACCCACAGGAGCCAAAACCGACTTGATGGTACAGAATGGTGAAAACTTCAGACATTTGAAAGCATAAGTTAGAAAGATGCAAGATAAAAGGATAAAGGACCAATTTATTCTGTACATGTCCAAGAATTAGAATTATATAAAGTAGTGAAACTATAGTCTAAATAAAAAAAAGAACTGAATATGCAGGGCATATGTAGAACGCTGCATTATTATAATATAGGTAGTTAGGGCGGTAGCCCCGGGCCCAAGCCTTCTATGGGGCCCATGGCCACCCAAATCACCCACTATGTTTTATACTCAGAAGGACCTTCATCCATTTAATTCTCATACATCTGTTCCTGCTCTCAATTCACATGAAAGGTCCTCCAAATGTCCTAAAACTACAGACTGAAAGCAAACAGAAGGGAGACATCCTTCATTCTACAAAACACTTGATTCTAGTACCAAATGTAAGAAGTGAATTCCAGACATGTAGGGCTATAATATTCATACAGCCCGAGGTTCATGGCACTCCTAATCTGCTCCTGATTACTGGAAAATATTGAGTGACCTAAGGATTATTGCGTGGACCCTGTCCCACAACAATACTTATGGCTGAAGAGGGATAAGTCAATGTTGTTGGAAAGTTGTTTACATCCTGCTTCAGAAAAAGTTAAAGCAAAGTTTTCATGGTGATCAGGGAGGCAAAACGACTCACAGGTCCTTATAGACTGCTGTTTTAGTGCCTCATATTGACCTAAATAACCATAACTTATGGACATAAAACCTACCGCTGTGATCTCCACCCCACCCCCTATCCTACTCTTCCCCAAAGAATAAGACCACACCATGATCAGGAGAAAGGCTACAGCGGCCTGTATTTATACACACACACTGTTAAATAACATTAATAGATTTCGTAAGGCAATAATTAACTGTATGAACAGTACATATAAAATACAATTACAATGCCATTACAATAGTCCCTGAAGAAGTTCTTGAGACGTAAATGCATTCTGGGGTCCAGTCAGGGATTTTCTGTTTCCACAAAAGAGGTGACTGGATAGCCCCACACTGCCAAATCACCCCCTCTTGACCCTCCTTTGCCCCTGAGAACCCCTCATAGTTGCTGCGACAATAATTGAATCAAATAGCCCCCGTCTACATAAAGGGTATACAGGTGGGAAAATTGCTTCCTGCCCTAAGTGCTCCAGCACCCTGACTGCCAGCATGGGGAGACTATTTACAAATACACTGCCCAAACCCACCCCCTGTACCTGACAGATCTCTACATTACATTGCGATCCCATTCCTTCTTTTTCTTAATTAAAAAAAACAAACAAAAACAGTCATATTCATCTACAAAGGGCTCAGATGTGACCGATCTCCGGTGCTCCCAACACCTCTGATACTTCAATCAAGTTGGAGGATTACGTCTTGACTTCACTGTGCATTCACTATATATCCTGTGCATGGGCACTGATGCTGGGCTTTTGTAATTCTGCTTCACTGAGTCAATGGGCTTTACAGTGAACCTAGGTATGTTTTAGTGCTTTTATATTTTAATACAATGTGGCACATTTACTTACCTGTCTGGAGGAGTTCCCCAGTAGTGCCTTGTCTAACGAACATGCACTGTGCCACGATTTACTAAGATAGTGCACCCGATGTCCTACATGTGTCGCTTTTCTGCTCAGGTCTGACGGAGTTCACCTTCTCCTTCCTGGTGCATGTAAGTGTTTGATATTGCAACACAATTTGAAAGTGAAATCCCGCGCTCTGTCCAAATCAGTCGAATTATCCGACGGCGCCACAATCCGGTCGCATGCGACACAATACCCTATTAAATACCTGTCACAGCCGTGCAATCCCAAAAAATGTTGGATAATTCGATGAAAGTGCATCAATGGACCCTTAGTAAATAAGCCCCAATGACTCAGACACCACTGATACTGGACAATTGCTTCATTATGGCCTGTGGGTAGTTTAGTGTCCCCACATTTGAGTGCCTACACATGATGCTTCATTGTAAAACCGTGAAATATGCTTTGGTTTACAGACATTGGAACTTGCTATTGCTGATATATGAAGAACATGAAGACCAGAGCACAGAATTTGGTGTATGCTCCCAAAGTGCATAAACTGAAGTTTTTTTCTGTGCACTCAGTTTATCGGGCGTGCGGCACATTTATTTCGGCCTTAAGACATAAATGTGGGGGCTGGTGCATGTGTCGCTGTGTGCATAGTGCAGCCGAAACACAATACTAGCACAAACACTTCATAAATACAGGCACAACCAGTTTGCACATGTATTTATGTGCAATCTACGCCAGAATACTGATTTGACTATTGGGTTCAGCTTTTCCTATTTAGGCCATTGTTCATGTGGATCAATTATAATATTTTCCAATGGTGTATGATGTGAGAAATGTTGTTAAACTATATCCCTCCATTTCATTTTCAAAATAAATCTACTATCAAAATCAAACATGATAAACCAGGGGCACTTGCTCATAGACCAAGACACTGTGACTGCGGTAATATTCTTAGATTTGTTATCTATGGCCTCCTTTCTTCTAAAATGTCGTTTATTATGCAATAAAATAAAATTATGCTAATGAGCCAGAAAGGCTCTGGAGGTGTCACTAGAACCCCTCTGTGCTACAGATTTACAGGTTGTTACATTCTGAAAGAGCATTTTTCCCCTCCCACTGTGTACTCACTGATGCAGGAATTGAGGATGGAGGGGGAGCTGTACAGTGTAATAACAGCTTGTGAAGCTAAAGTTCAGAAGGTTTTCAAAAACAAGCCCATAGCCCTTAGTATAATTGGAAAATATGATTTTAGAAGGAGGGAGGACATGGATAAGGAATATAAGAAGATTTCCACAGTCACAGTGCCTGGATCTATGATCAAGTGTCCCTGGTTATCATGATTGATTTTGATGGTAGATTTCCTTTAACACCTTGCCGACCGAGGAGAAACTATATCGTCCTCATGCGGCAAGGGGTGTATGGAGAGAGCTCACAAGCTGAGTTCTCTTCATACACACCGGGTAACGGCTGTGTAATACAGCCAACACCCTCCTGTCACTGCCGCGGTCGGTGCTGGCACCGGTCTCGGCAGTAAACCTGTTAAGTGCCGCGGTTGACAGTAGTATTGAAGTATTAGCAATCAGACCCTGCAGGGTTAAATTAGCCTGGAGGATCCAAAATAATGGGAAAAAAAATTTAAACATTTTTTAAAAAAATATGAAAAAATAGTAAAAAAAAGTAAAAGTTTAAATCACCCCTCTTTCCCTAGAACTGATTTAAATATAAATAAACATTAAAAATCATAAACACATTAGGTATCAGCGTGTCCCAAAATGTCCGATCTATCAAAATATATTAGCGATTTTTCCCAGCGTTTAACCCCGTAACGTAAATTGGCTCCCAAAGTCAAAAATGGCACTTTTTTGCCATTTTGAAAAATATAAAAAATTCTATAAAAAGTGATCAAAAGCCCATACAGTCTTAAAAATGAAAGCATTAAAAACGTCATCAAAAGTCAATATCCGTCCATTGATCTGTCTATCTCCTAAAAAATTCTCCTACAGTCCCATATTACAGATTGCCTTACCATACTACTGTTTGTAATCTACAAAACTTTATTATTGTGCAGGACTAAAGGGAGCCTCTTACTGACTGTGACTGTTTTTAAAATAGTTTTACCGTATATACTTATACGCAAGTCTATAAAAAAATTTACTTACATACTCACCTTCCGATGCTCCCGATGCTTGGTCGGCTCATCGTAGCTCCCCCGGCTCCTCTTCTTTCTTCTCTCTGCTGTATTAGCTGGCAGAGGCATGGCCATACGTTCTGCTGGCAGACGCACACTATGATGCGGCGGTGTCACCGCTGATTATGTCATAGTGTGTGCTGGCCGGCAGAGCTCATGGATGTGTCTCTTATGGTTGTTACAGCAGAGCGAAGAATGAAGAGGAGCCGTGGGACAGGAGCATCGGGGAGCCGCGCCGAGCATCAGGGACCGCCGGAAGGTGAGTATATAAATTTATTTTTTTATGTGCTGGGCAAAATGGGAGCTGGCTAAATACTACACTGGACTCACTATATATTCTAAAGGGGGCTGTCTGGCTATATACTAAAGGGGGCTGGCTGTATATTAAAGGGGGCTGGCTATATACTAAAGGGGACTGGCTGGCTATATATTACAAGGGGCTGGCTAGCTATATACTTCTATGGGCTGACTGGCTATATACTACTAGGGGCTGGCTGGCTATATATTACAGGGCTGGGAAGCTATATACTGGGAGGCTGTGACCAATGCATTTCCATGCCTCGGCTTATACTTGAGTCAATAGGTTTTTCCATTTTTTTTTGGTGGTAAAATTAGGGGGCTCGGCTTATAGGTTCATATGATTTTTTTTAGATATTAATTAAAATCGATGCTTCAACAGGGTGTTCTTTCCCTGGGAAAATAATTAAAAAAACATATCTATCTATGTAGTAAGCTTGTTATTGTATCTAAGGAGTAGTATAATATATAATAAAGCTAAACACTAGATTCTGGTATTGTATCTGTGTAGTATTCTTGGTTATGCTACTTTATATATAATAAGTATAATAAGTGTAGTAAGTTTGGTTCTGGTATTGTATTGTACTATATATATGTAGTAAGGTTGTTCTAGGTTTACTTCCAGTGGATAGTAGTCTGTCCATGGTCTTATGATGGACACACAGGTACACAAGCTGTTAGTATTACACGGCTCTGATTGATATCTTTAATGACAGCTCTTGCACCTGAGTGTCCATCACATGACCATGAACAAATTTCTATCTACTGTGAGTAAAAGTAGACGTATTCTATAGCAGGGCAGCAAGCAGAGATCTTGAAAACCATGAATAATTGATACAGAACATGTATCGGAAAATTGTATGACTATTTGTTACACAAATCATATCTATTATTTGCTGGAAGTGGACAACCTCTTTATCCTTGGTCGTTGAACTGTATTAATGTAGTTATTATGATTCTGTTATGTGGATCTAAGTTATATGCTTAGTTTTGCTACATTATTTTTGTAGTAAGCTTATTTCTGATAGCCTTTGAAGTACAATTGCCTCTGGTACCTTATATATTCAGCAGTCATGATCCTGGTTATCAGTATCCAGAATGACCCCTATCTGGAGGACCCTTTTAATTGGTTGGCAAAGCAACTATATAGAGCCAGTATGTACCCCTAAATGGTGACTGTATAGCTGAGACCCACTATGATATGTCTTTGCACTCCCTGTTCTAAACCTCTGCTATAATGGAATACATGAAACTGATGTAACTTTGTTATAAAAAACAGATTATACTTGGGTTTGCGTTCTCTGTCAGATAAAACACCAGACAGGTCTTCTGCAGGTGGCAGACATTAAAAACAAACTGTACCAATTGCCTGTTTTTGTTATTGCATTCCAAGTGTCTAACCTTTCATTGTGATGGAACTCACAGACATGAATATTACATTTGTACATCAGAATGGAAAATATTCTAATTCTCAAGAAGTCACTTTTGCAATTGCCTCTTTAAGTAACTTCCAGATATTTCAGCCCCCCTTCTGCATTAGGAAAGCAGCATTAATAGAGGCCAAAAACAGTGTTTTCCTCATGTCAATTCACAAGTGAGACTTTTGCAGAATACTCAAGATTTATCAAGCAGCAAATGAGCATTCAGACGGATGCGGGCTGGAAAGATGGGGGGAATCTGGAGTGTTGTGGAGAAAATAATATTTTTAATAGAATTTGAAGTGAATGATCCCATTTCAGGAGTGTTGGGTGAGACACAGAGTGAGATATTTGGTAGTTTGATCTATGAAAATTAAGTGAAAAAATTGTCAGAAGTTATAGTTTGTAAACCCTGCGCTCTCTGGTCTCATCAATATATATATGAATGAACATATCACCAAAATATATAAAATAGTTATAACCAATTTTTATGTTTAAGTATCATGTCAGTTCAATATCAAGCTAAATCACACAAAATAACATGCTTTCTTTTCTCAGGAAGATCTCTTTTCTTCTCTCCTGAATCACTCTGTGCTGCTGGGAGCTGGATCCCTCCACTAAGCAGTACAGCAGTCTTATCCCATAGATATCCCATAGAACAAGCACAGTCCTCTCCCAAACTAATCTGTTCTAATTCAAAATCTGTGAACTTCCACAAGGTGTGTTCACTCCTCACATTCAACCCTGTTCCTCACTAGAGATAATCATTTAGATGACATCTACCATCAGGTTTACTTCTTTGGTATCTTCAGGGGAGTCCAGATTAAAGAAAAAAACATCTGCGTGGTCCTGCCCGTCAATTGTGACATCGCACTGTCTGTGCGAGTGATGGGTGGACACAAGCAGGGAAGTACAGAGCATGGGACATACATAAATAATCATATGGAGGAGCCGAGAGGTGCTCCAGTGACATAGCTAGAGCTCTTATAGCTCCAGCCACCAGCAAACCTGATGGTAGAGATCCTTCAAAGGAAATCTACCACTAAAGTACAGTAAAATTAAGCTAAACATGCTCACCTATTGTCCTCTTCACCTCGATTGTGGTGTTGGTCTTCTTTAATCTTGACATGGCCAGATCACCTTAAAAAATGTTATAAAAAGCAGCCCAGAGAGAGGGGACACGATATTCATGCCTCTCGCCACCTCCCTCTCCCATGAGGTGACATCACACAGGAGGCGTGCATAATTAGCAGCCGAAAGCGCTGGACAGAGCATCCCCTCGCTCCAGGCTGCTTTATATAAGTCTTTATTTCAGGCGACCCCGGCGTGTCAAGCTTAAAGAAGACCCCTATGATATGTACACTCTTCACAACTTGTAAGAAAAAGCTAAAGTATAATTTTGCACATGGTCCCCCACATCTGTGGCAGTGCAATTAGCACCCATTGCCTAGGAATGCACCCCCTCACCCATAGCCACTTCCTACAAACACCTTCTGCGCAATGACTTCAACCCACTTTAAGCGGTAATGTTTTGAAGTGATCACTTTATAACAATCATATCACTGTTTCCATTTGTTTTGTTTTGTTTTTTTATACATTTGTTCGAATTTTCCTTTTTTTTATATGTAGCTTGCCTTACAGATTTCAGTGTGAAAAGGGTAATTGATGGGCTGCTGAAAAAATACACAAGAACAGAGGGAAAAAACAACACTTGAGTTAAAGCTATGTCTGAATCAAAGGGCATTGTATTCTCGGCAGAAGTAACATAATCTTTTGTTTTTCCCGTTTATTGCAGAAAACTGCTACGATTGTCGGGTTTTGCTGTAGAGTATATGCCTCTTCTGCTCCGGCTTTTGTTAGGCTTTTTCAAGGAGCTTCAAAGTGAATATCTACTCTTTAGCTTTTTTTAGCTATTTCTATAAGACACAAACTTTGTTTTGATACATTTCTTTAAAGTGGTCAGAGCTTCAATTCTATAATGCATAGCTCCAAATCCCCTATGTCAAATTTGGAGTTAAAAGGGCTCTCCATCTAATAAAGCTAAATGCCATTTACAGGCGGTCCCCTACTTAAGAACACTCAACTTACATACGCCCCCTAGTTACAAACGGACCACTGGATATTGGTAATTTATTGCACCTTAGTTCTAGCCTACAATAAACAGCTGTAACAGTGTCTGCAATGAAGCTTTATTGTCCTGATTCTTATGACAACCCAACATTTTTAAAATCCAATTGTCACAGTGACCAAAAAAGTTCTGGCTGGGATTACAATGATAAAATATACAGTTCCGACTTACATACAAATTCAACTTAAGAACAAACCTACAGACCCTATCTTGTATGTAACCCGGGGACTGCCTGTAACTCTCTTACTGAACAAAATTCCCTTTACTTAGACGCCCTTTCCAGGATTTAGTAACACGTGACAGAGTATCCTCCATTCCATTATCAGTACTACAAAATATAACACACTCGCTCTGCATATTGTATGATATGGATAGTCTGCTGAGCATTCATGTTATGTCACCAATGTCACCAGTGTCACCAATGAGGAAGTTTGCTTGCTTCTTCAAATCTATATGTCATTGATGAGATGTTCTGTCAGCCTACAGACCCCACCAGTCTCTACCCCAAGACCCAAAGAAAGTTTAGGAGATTAATGTAAAGGCAGGTCCTTAACATCTGATTTACAGACGACCCCTACTTACAGACAGACCCCTGTGGCCACTGTGACTTCTGGTGAAGCCATCTGTATAGTGCTAATTTACTGATCATTGGCCCCATCTGCAATGGTCAACATAATGTCTGGAGTTCCACTTACAAAATATACTATTTCTAACTTACATATAAATTCAACTTAAGAACAAACCTACAGACCCTATCCTGTATGTAACCCAGTGACTGCCTGTTTACATTGATAGTAATGTTAAAATATAAGCAGTAAGTTCCTTACATGTAGTGGCTAAAAGAAAATTTGTCTATGCCGTTGACTTGGAGATTTGTGTGCAACTAGAGAATTACTATAGAGCTGCACTACAATAAAACAAGGGCTATTCTCATGTTATAGCACATTACTTGGATAACTTACACGTTTCCCTCCCCCAAACATGAATGGACAGATTTGTCCTGCACTGTGGCAACAGCACTACGATCATGTGAGTTTGGTTGTGTTGTCCACCCTTATAGTGAACCTGTCACCAGGAATGTTATTTTTAGCTGGTGACAGGTCCCAATAGCCTATGCTATGCTGATTTTGTCAGCCTTGTCAGCAATCTGAATACTGCTGCTACTTTATAAAACTTTATTTCACATTACCTGGCACCATGCCAGCAGCATGTGGGGAGTCCTGTGGGGAAGAGCCAGTTTTGGCAGCCTATCTCTCAGTCTCCTCTCCCTTCCACTCATCCAGCTCCATCCCCTTTCTCCTATTCCTATCAGGTGCGTAGGAGGCAGGGAAGAGGGGAGGGAGGAGAATGATGTGGAGAACAGGAAGAGTGTATTGAAGATACTTAGACACAGGCAAACTGTTGCCCACCATATTCCCCCCTGCACACCCAGGACTTACTACAAACTGCTGGAAGGGATCCAGGTAATGTGAAATAAAGTTTTATAAAGTAATTCAGAATGCTGACAAAGGTTTCGAAAATCAGCATGGCATAGCCTATTGGAACCTGTCACTATCTAATGCTCCATGCGCATGTCTGCTATCCATAAAAATGGCAACGATAAATGCCCCATAGATGCACTGTGCATATCTGAGCCAGGCAGCCACACCCTGAAAGATAGGGCGGGTCTAATTCCTGAACGGCTTGGCGTCACGGATGCTCAGCTCCACTCGGCTCATGGGACATATTCGCTCAAATGGACGTGTGCATGAAGACTAAAAATGACATTCCTGGCAAAAGTTTTATAATAATAATAATAATAATAATAATAATAATAATAATAAATCTTTATGTAGTGTCGTCATAATCTGCAGCCCTTTACAGATCCAACGGTACATATACATACAAAATAATATATTCAAATAGTCATAAAGCAATTGGAGTGAGGACTTTTCTTGTAAGAGGAACATTTATGAGGAACATTTTGTTGGGTCAGTGGGGGTCCAGAGGCTTGAGCCTCTATATACAGTATTTTTCTCCCCCAATATTATATATAAACCTATTGCCATGCCTGTGCTTGCTGGGCTGTGGAGCCCTCACTGTTTACTAAGGCCAGGCTTACAGATGAAATAATTTATAGCCTTTCCTGTTGGGTTTTTATGTAATAACTTTGAAACTCATATAAAGTAATGATCCACAAACTCTTTTAATGTTCATTATAAAATGTGAAATATTCCGCAGAACTGTGCCAATTATGTGACCAGACATAACTGTTTCACACATGAGTAAATACAGGGAGGCTTTAACACAACTATATTATCACCTTGTCTATTCTTTCGCACTGATGGGATAATACGACTTTAGTATTTTTTTTATCTTGCAGGGGAAAAAGAATTAAGCAATGGACAAATTTTCATCAAGTTCACCTTTATTGGTTTTCACAATAAAGTACTTGAATATATAATTATATTTAGGAACCTGCATTGGGAGGTATAGCAGATCTGAGTAAAGAGCATAATGGCAGGGTTTTCTATTCCATCTGTTACTGAATACAACACAGTACAATAAAACTTTATTAATCCCTGAGGAAATTGCTTTGTATCAAAAATGATCAATATTTATAGATAAATAATAATATAATAAGAAAATATAAATGAATAGCTTTGTCTCTCCACAATCCTTCATACAGTCCAGCATTTCCTTCCCACAGAAGCTGGAATGGTGAAACCACTGCCGAACATCACTGTTCCTGCTTCTGTGACTTCTGAAGGTGTGAATGAGGAAACAGGGTAACAAACCACAGGAAGAGTGAGCAAGAGCAGGGCGAGAACATTTTTAATTGCCTGGATCTAATGATGGATATGGATGGAGAGTTTACTTAATTAAAATGTCAACTTCACTGGTGTCCCCAAAAGGCTTGTGGATTGTTAGGAATAAGCCTACCTGTACATGAACATGTCTATTCCCACAAACAGCGCATCCATGGACCATTGTTTACAGTCCATGTGTCATTGGCTGTAAGGAACTCAAAATAGAGATATCTCTGGACTATAATATGACCTATAACTCAGGATAAGTATTGTATTGTGTGTACGGGGCAATAACACCCACATATTGGTGACTACAGCTCAGGAGTATAATATAGCTGGTTGCTACGGATCAGTACAAGATGAGTTATGTCTGTACAGTGACTCCACAATCCAGCTCTGGAGCATAATATGGATGACATCTCAGGATCAGTACAGAATAAGAAAGCTTTATACAATCGGAGTATACAATAACTCAGTAGCTGCAGACAGTGTTAGGGAGCAGCTTGTATGGTCAAATCTGTGTAACCATACTGTACCTTTGTGTGTGTTGTTAGTAGGAGAATTACTGTGAGAAAAACGGATTTATATTTCAGCATTGTAGCTGGACATGGGGCACTAGGAGAGTCTCCTTGTGCCTTGTCTCCAGCACCACCTCCTATGCTGTAATATCTAACCAGAAGCCCATGTGTGAGAGTTTAGTGAAGGCATCCCACACAGGAGTTTGTTCCAATACTGGAATATACATGCATTTTTACAGTCCTGCTGCAACAGACACAAAGGTATGGTTACATAGATCTCAAGGGCCAATGCCTAATACTGTCTTCTGCTTCGTATTGTCAAAACTTGTAGACTCCCTTGAGGAATGTACAGTAATGGATCTTGCCAGCAGAATCATGAGTGCAGCTCAGGAGTATAGTATAATGTGCTACTAAGAATAAGTACATTACTAATCAAAGTTGTGTGACTAACACTACAGTATCTAAATAGTGTTCACTCCATCATCCACTCTGCTCCAGTAAGAGCCTGGGGGTCTCCTATCTGGTGAGGGTTGTAGTCATATAGCAGTTGTTAACTTGTTATTAAAGAAATAGCCCCTTAAAGCACCATATGGTATAATCTATCATTGTTGTAGTAGAACATCCCACTGGAATTTTGCATATTGAATATTCAGAATTGTACAGTGTCAACAAACCAAACAGCTACTTGCATTTGCAAAACGGCAAGGTCTGTATTACATCTGTGGCCCAACATTCCCTGGGACAATCTTTGCTTTGTGGTATAGATAAACAGGACATTTTACGAAAGTCCTTCCATTTCATATGTCCCATTATCTTACTTCAGAATTCCTACAGACTTTCCAGCAGTGTTAAACTTTTGTCCCTGTGAGTCACACAACTGGCCCTTTGTTTCAGCTTCTTTTTGATGATTATACGCCCCTTCAAAAATTTTTACATGAATCGACACTTGTTCTAATATTTCATGCATCCCAGAGAGATAGAGCGGCCTAAACAGATATATTTCTGCACGTTTCATTTTGTGCCTTTTGAGACAGTGAGCAGTCCCAGTGTCATAGAGTTGCTGGTAGCTTCTGTCTATGCTAGAAAAGTTGCATTCAGTGGCTCTAAGACCCTTGCCGGTCGCACAATGTGTTACCTTGCAGTCTGCTCTGTGTGTTTTTGAACATTGTACGTCTCCATTGAAACCAGGGTTTGTCTGATCAAATGTCACTCAAGCCCTGTCACAAAAAGAATGCATGATTTGCCATGGCCTGAATAGCAGAAACCCACTCCAAAAGGATTAGTCCTCAGCTATTTCTTAATTCTCATCTGTAGACCAAGGAAAGAATAAAGGCAGGTCTTTGTAAAGCACAATTTCCTTAGGTCTGGTTTTTTCTCTCTCTCTAGGAATGTCTGTATACTATTACATGCCCCTTAACTCCTTCGACAACCTTAATATAAAATCCATATCTCTACTAGTAAATATCTGTATCTCTACTAGTTTTTCAGTTTTATGCAAATAAATTATTATTTCTGTACAGTAACAATTTCTGCATCTGTCTAGGGGCTTAGTCACCTGTTTTAATTTAACACGAAAAGGCTTAGGCTATATTCACACTGCCGTTGCCCGCCCGTACCGTACCGTAGCGGGCAATGGCAGTGCACGGGGAGAGGAGGAGGAGGTGAGTGCAGCTCACCCCGCCTTTCTCCATAGGAAGTAATGGCGCACGGCGCCGTATTACGGTAAAAGATAGGACAGGTCCTATCTTTTTCCGGGTACGGAGTGGTACGGTGCCGCACGTGTGCTGCACCATACCGCTCCCGTAGGGCGCCGTGCGCCCATTGCCGTCTATGGAGGACGTATATCTGCCGTATATACGTCGGCCGTATATACGTCCTCCATACAGCAGTGTGAATGTAGCCTTATACTTTGTATTTGTTAATAAAATCATAGACATTACACTGATGGGATCCATGTGCTGACCTTGAAATTGAGGGAGCACTAAGATATAAAAAAAGTTGTAATTTCTCATCTACACCATTAAAATTGGGACTTTATAAAAATGTATGCCCTGCCCACTACTTTACTTAAAATTGGGTAGTGTCTTGAACAAAACAGGACAAAGCTGGGGGAATCAAAGCAGGACAGAGCGGGGGGAAAATTGTTAATAAGGCCAAATTCACATGTACATTGTCAAAAAACCGATAAACCAATAATGTCTGAATCGACTCATTGAAATTGAACACACTTTCATGCTAAATATGGACATTAAAATTTAAAGTAAAAAACATCTCTACATTGCAATGAGCTTCTTCTAGCAATATCTGGGCAATCTGTGTGACAACCATTATGACTGCCACTACAGCTCCCACTTGGGATGCCCCCACTTAGATTTCTTAGACTTCTTCAGAATTTATTTATACTATATGATATGTTATCACAGTGTCATTTTGTAACCTGATTTCATCAAAGGATTGAATTATTGGAAGCACCAGTATTATATCTTCAGGGATCAGTCTCACAACCACATTTTTTCCTTAATTTGTGCTGTCTTGTTTTATTTGTTTGGCGGTACATGCATTGTATACACATGGGTTGTGCAGATCTCTGACCTCTAGTACTAGCTGCATACACAGAAGATAAAAGTTTGGTAGCCAGAGGTGAGATTCAAATATTTTTTTAAAAAGGCTCCCTGATTTCGGAGCCAGAAGTCTTTTCTGGCGTGCAGCATGTAAAAAAGAATACCTATTCTCATCAACAACTATATAAAATGATTTTTATATTAACTTTATATTTTCATTAACTTTTTTGTATCTGAAATTCATTTCATATGGAATTTCTGCAGCCAAATTAGACCTCATGAACACAACTGTAAATGGTGGCCATAATACATAAACAGCCACTAGTTTACAGTCGCCATTGGCTTCTATTGTGAAAATCGTGACTATGCCAGGCTTCTATGGAGAACTGCGTACCCAAGCTGCCTGGCATCCTATGGAGATACGAGATCTTCACCCAGTTGCAACAGTTCACAAACTTACCCTGTTTGCGTCGTGTTTCAGCACACAGTTGTGTCCACGAGGCCTAGGTTGACAGTTTCATATATACATTACATACATATTCACAAACACAGTTACACACATACATGCACATAGTTACACATTGTCGTACAGTTTACTTTCACACTTACATACATAAACACAAAGCACAGTATCTTCAGTATCTACTAATCTATGTTTATTGTAGTGGAACATATCTTCACCTCCAGCACCCAGGGCATCCATTGTGGGATCAAGAGCATATAGTTCTGCAGCAGAGGAAGAGGAGAATAGGGACACAGCACAGACAGGAAAAGTTTACTGCATTCAATGTACTTTTCTCCACTGTGTTGTGCCCCTCCCCCATCTCTCTGCCGGACAGCACAATGAAAATATGCAAAGTTTTCTAGGAAGGGATAAGGAAAACCATGCCTCTTTTAGCTACCTTGTAAGTATATCCATTCCAGAAGGATCAGACTCCCAACTGTAGACAGCACTGTTTTGACCTGATTGGGTCTCCTCAGTAAAGCATAGGGAACTGGTTTGGCATGAGAGGCTTTTGACTAGGGTCGGGAAGTAAAAGTTCTCTTTACAGAGACTGCCAATTAAGAGTCTTATAGCCATGGATGCTCCACTAGGGGGATTCTGGGAAAATATGTAAAGTTTTCCAGGATGGGATAAGGAAACTCACACCTCTTTTAGCTATCTTGTAAGGCAGCTCCCTTGACATTAAGCAGGAAGCAGAGCTTTTACTGAAGAGGAGAGCACTGAGGAGGAGGATGGAGTATGTGTATACTCCCATCACTGCTGTGGCCTCTAGTATGTGCTGTCAGGCCATGCAGGACTGCTGCCACAGTGTTAGTTGACTATATGTTGGGGAAGAAGCTAGCTCTCTGCCCTGCCTCTCCCCAGCCCCTAAGCTGGATGTAAATTTTAAAACTGGATCAGGCGAGCCAGATTCCATCCCTTATGGTACCCAATGGCTTTGTGCAACTTCCATATAGAAGTTACAGGTTCCTAGTACCTGCACAAGTAGTGCCAAAGTGCATATAAATAATCAAAACTAAACAACTTTAGTGAAAATGACTCTAGCATTCGAATTTGGGACTGGGCAGAAAAAGGGCAGCTTTATGGGGAACACCCAGAGAGCTCTGTGGTTGAAGTAGTACAAGCATTCATTCCGAGAAAGACCAAATAAATATATTAGCCACCTGCTACCTCCAAAGAGAAAGATTTTCCTTCCTGTAAAAAAACTGTAACAATAACTAGACCAGAATCAGGAGTCTGTAATTCCCAATCATGTGTAGGGTACACACATGGTACAGACAATAGTGTTCACCTGCAGCACCACCACAGGAGAAACTAAGTATTACACACTTGAAACCCCCATGTTTAATTATCTTCTACAGTATCCAAAAATCTTAAATCTAGTTTTTTTCTCCTTGAAAAAAAAAGAAGTAACAAAGATTTGACCTTGTTAGCGCAGGAAAACTTTAATAATGATTTTTTTTTGTTAACCACAATTTGTGTTAGGACCTTGTATTTCACAGTAATTTAAGTACAGTCATTTTGTACATTCTGATCCCATTATGCTACATTGTTACTGAATAAAGAGCAGTATTATGTTGCGCCTATAAAGGGCAGAAGGGTTCTGAATTTTATCTGCTGAACGAATCAATCTGGATTATGTCAGCTGAAAAGAATTGTGGAAGGCCGGCTCCAGCAGATGGGGGATATATAGCCGTGGTTTTTTTAAATGTATCTGTTCATTTGAGCACATCACCAGAGATAATGCTGTGTGGTGACTGAAATGAACTTTTGTTTCTTCTTTTTCCTCCCCAATGAGAACTGTACCAATTATCATTTCAACATACAATATTAGGAGATCAATTGGGACCGAATGGCATTTCCTAGTCGAAGTACCCTGTTTTATTTAAGCTGCCCTGACAAGCTGTCTAGGTTGTGGGAACAGAACAGACAAAGTAAAGAGGAGGAAAAAAAGTACAAAAAAGGAGGGTTTGACTTGGCAGCCGATATGAGTGTCTCATCAACAATTCTGGAATTAGCAAGTTTTTATAAAACAAAAATAAAAATAAATCTACTTTAAGCCAAACAAAACAAAACAAAAAAAAGGAAATTCAAAACGCACCACTCATAATTTTAAACTTAAATCACAGTTTTCCCAAGGAACCAAGCAAAAGTTTTTACAGGTTTAGTTTATATGAGAGTATATATATATATATATATATATATATATATATATACCGTATATACTCGAGTATAAGCCGACCCAAGTATAAGCCGAGGCCCCTAATTTTACCACAAAAACCTTGTAAAACCTATATATTTTTTACTCGAGTATAAGCCGAGTTTGGGTTTTCAGCACATTTGTTTGTGCTAAAAAACTAGGCTTATACTCGAGTATATAAGGTATATATATATATATATATATATATATATACACTCACCGGCCACTTTATTAGGTACACCATGCTAGTAACTGGTTGGACCCCCTTTTGCCTTCAGAACTGCCTCAATTCTTCGTGGATTCAACAAGGTGCTGGAAGCATTCCTCAGAGATTTTGGTTCATATTGACATGATGGCATCACACAGTTGCCGCAGATTTGTCGGCTGCACATCCATGATGCGAATCTCCCGCTCCACCACATCCCAAAGATGCTCTATTGGATTGAGATCTGGTGACTGTGGAGGCCATTTGAGTACAGTGAACTCATTGTCATGTTCAAGAAACCAGTCTGAGATGATTCCAGCTTTATGACATGGCGCATTATCCTGCTGAAAGTAGCCATCAGATGTTGGGTACATTGTGGTCATAAAGGGATGGACATGGTCAGCAACAATACTCAGCTAGGCTGTGGCATTGCAACGATGCTCAATTGGTACCAAGGGGCCCCAAGAGTGCCAAGAAAATATTCCCCACACCATGACACCACCACCACCACCAGCCTGAACCGCTGATACAAGGCTGGATGGATCCATGCTTTCATGTTGTTGACACCAAATTCTGACCCTACCATCTGAATGTCGCAGCAGAAATCGAGACTCATCAGACCAGGCAACGTTTTTCCAATCTTCTACTGTCCAATTTCGATGAGCTTGTGCAAATTGTAGCCTCAGTTTCCTGTTCTTAGCTGAAAGGAGTGGCACCCGGTGTGGTCTTCTGCTGCTGTAGCCCATCTGCCTCAAAGTTTGACGTACTGTGCGTTCAGAGATGCTCTTCTGCCTTCCTTGGTTGTAACGGGTGGCGATTTGAGTCACTATTGCCTTTCTATCAGCTCGAACCAGTCTGCCCATTATCCTCTGACTTCTGGCATCAACAAGGCATTTCCGCCCACAGAACAGCCGCTCACTGGATGTTTTTTCTTTTTCGGACCATTCTCTGTAAACCCTAGAGATGGTTGTGCGTGAAAATCCCAGTAGATCAGCAGTTTCTGAAATACTCAGACGAGCCCTTCTGGCACCAACAACCATGCCAATCATGTATATATATATATATATATATATATATATATATATATATATATATATATCAGAAAATGGCAGCACTCCAAGATTCAGTCTAAACATGAAAGAGTACCTTTATTTAAGTGACCACTACAACATTTTGACTCCTGGGTGCTGCCATTTGCTATTTTTTATTTAGTGGAAGGACTGTGTGCTATACATATATATATATATATATATATATATATATATATATATATATATATATACTGACTGTAGCCCCTGGCATTGCCCAGGATAGTAAACAACAGCTCTTAGCTATAACATAATAGAATGCGTTCACAAAAATATTAATTATCTTTCTATATCTGTGTCTCCCTTTCTTTCTGCCTCTGCCTGTCTGTCTCTCTCTCTGTCTGTTTCTCTTCTCTGTCTTTCAGTGTTTGTCTGTCTGTCTATCTATCTGTCTGGCTTTCTTTCTGTCTCTCCTTTTGTCTCTATCTGTCTGACTCTGTCTGTCTTTGTGAGCCTATATCTATGTTGGTCTCTATCTCTCTCTGTCTGTCTCTCTGTCTTGATTTATCTGTATGTCTCTCTATTTGTCTATCTTTGTCCGTGTCTCTCTCTCTGTCTATCTTTGTCTGTCTCTGTCTCTCTCTGCCTGTCTCTCTTTTTGTCTCTCTGACTGTCTCTCTGATTGTCTTGTTGTGTCTCTCTCTCTGTCAGTCCCTGTCGTTCTTCTCTCTGTCTCTCTCTATCTCTATCTCTATCCATATTACCTCACGCATAAGCCATCTTATTCTCATTGCCTATAGTAACCAATCAAAGCTTAATTACATTAATATATGTCTGAATGAGGATACATAGGAAGCAGTATTATAGTACAGTATTTTTCGGACCATAAGGCACACCCGATTATTAGGCGCACCATCAATAAATGTCTGTTAAAATGTCTAGGTTCATATATAAGGCGCACTGGATTATAAGGCGCACCTTATTATAAGGATGAATGACCAGCATGTGCCAGACCTGTGCACAGTTCAAGGCAGCTGTTGTCTGTAAGTATGGTTCACATATAAGGTGCACTGGACTATAAGGCGCAATTATTATAGTAATTATTACTTAAGAAGCAGTGTTATAGTTGTCATTTCTTTGTACATAGGGTGAAGTATTATAGTAGTATATTCTTGAACATAGGAGCAGTATTATCAGAGCCATATCCTTGTACATAGGATATAGTATCATAGTGGTTATATACTTGTACATAAGAGTGATATTATCAGAGCTATATCCTTGTACATAGGATGTAGTATTACATCAGCAGCAGTATTACATTAGTTATATACCTATTCATTATATACCTACATATAGGGGGCAGTATTATAGTAGTTATTTTCTGCTCGTCCTCAGACAGCACACATAAATAGGTTTAAGTCCCTTAGGATACTATCAAGAGAGACAAGTTATTTAGCGGTAACTAAGTACAACCTTTAATCCTCATTGGACCCCCTATATAAGGCCTAGCAGATCACATGATCCTTGTGCTCCATACTCTTGTTCCTCTGTTTGAGGTGTAATGTACATAATATCTGTTTATTACCTTGCCAGTTTCTTCTGGCTATTACTGCGCTCATGTCTTAGTAAAGGTGTAATAGCTTCTATGCTTATTACTTGCAGATGTCCACCTCTAGATAGAAAGAATATTGTATGATCAATCTTCTACCAAATCCTTAATCACCCGCAATTTTCATTTCCTGGAGTCCTCAGCCAACACAGTTTCCCTTGATATCTGCTTGGCCCTATATAGGTGGTCCAATATCAAAGGTTGTACTTTGTTACTGTTAAGTCACTTTTCTCTCCTGATAGCATCTTAGTGAAGTTGAACCCTTTTGTGCATGCTGCCTGAGGACTCGAGGAAACGAAAATTTTGGTAAATGAATTTTAGTTTAATCTTCTCCATAGGGGGCAGTATTATAGTAGTTATATTCTTGTACATAGGGGCAGTATTATAGTAATTATATTCTTGTACATATGAGCACTATTATAGTAGTTATATTCTTCTCCATAGGGGGCAAAAATATAGTAGTTATATTCTTGTACATAGGGGCAGTATTATAGTAGGTATATTCTTGTACATAGGGGGCACTATTATAGTAGTTATATTCTTCTCCATAGGGGGCAAAAATATAGTAGTTATATTCTTGTACATAGGGGCAGTATTATAGTAGGTATATTCTTGTACATAGGAGGAATTATTATAGTAGTAATATTCTTGTACATAGGAGGCATTATTATAGTAGTTATATTCTTGCACATAGGAAGCAGTATTGTAGTAGTTATATTCTTGTACATAGGGGGCAGTATTATAGTAGTTATATTCTTGTACATAGGAGCAGTATTATAGTAGTTATATTCTTGTACATAGGGGGCAGTATTATAGTAGTTATATTCCTGTACATAGGGGGCAGTATTATAGTAGTTATATTCTTGTACATAGGGGGCAGTATTATAGTAGTTGTGTTCCTGTACATAGGGTTGGTATTATAGTAGTTATATTCTTCTACATTGGAGGCAGTACTATAGTAGTTATTTTCTTGTACTTGGGGTGCAGTATTATAGTAGTTATAATATTATACTTGTGAGTCTAATAATTGCAATATTTCTATGTGTATTTACATCGGCTTAGTATTACAGTCGTTGCACTACTATATAGGAGGCATTATTTTTGTAGCTATATTTCTTAATGTAAGAGGAGTATTATAGTACCCATATTCCTGTTGAATGGGGAGCAGTATTATAGTAGTTATATTATTGTAACGAAAGGATAATTTTATTTTTTGTCCATGGGGAACAAGAGAATAATTACAGTGACAAAGCTGTCAGCAGTGGTCAGCTTCCATTTTACAAAATGCTTGAGGATGACTAGAAGTTCAGGAAAGTATGAATTCCCTACTCCATCCTGAGACATGAAAGGTGCAACATTTCGAATAAAAATCGTACATACAATATATTTTAAAAACCCAACTCTTTATATGAAAAATAATATTAACATCCTTTGACTGGAATTGTCTTCTACATTAATTGAGATTCTCCCCCTCCCTCATTGGTAAGCTGTTTCGCATCAGTTTGCTCAGACCACAACGATTTTTACTGCCTTTGAAATATTTATTCTCAAAATCAATGGACTACTGTGTTATTATATTGTACCAAGCTGCTTGGTGTGTTTTTTTTTATTCTGCAAATCTAATGCCACCATCTGCAAAGTTCTGGATTTTATAATACATCTAAGCTGTTTTTAATCTATTTTTACTGCCATGTTCTGTCCTGAAATGTCAAAGAGCGCAGAATAGGTCTCGGAATTAACATGACAGTTAAGAAACTTGGCAAGATCCGGGAGCAGATTGTGACATTAACACAATACAAAAGAGATTGATGAAATTAACATTAATGTATGCTTGTAGACACTCAGCGAAACCTATACATTCACCGTGATGAAATTAAAAAACATGGGAGTTTCTTGACATTTTTTTCACATTTTTCTAATGTTTGTATCATTAAATACAAATCTGTGCAGTGAAAAGACATTTCCATATGAAAGGAACTTACTAAATAAAATAGGACTGTAATCCTTTCTCTGGATTAAACAACAGGTTTATATATCCTAGGTCAAATGAACATATGGTTAGGTTTGGATGCCAATATCATTTGAGATTTTTTTTTTCGGGATCTGCAATAAACAGCTTTCAAAAGAGAAATTTTGTATTTCAGCAGCTGCAAAATGTATTATATGGTAAAAGCAGTCGTAAGCACTCGGAGTTCATTTAAGTTCACGGTTAATTCAAAAAATAAGTCGCCGAGCCTTCTATCTCCCTATAACACAAACAATATTAAAATGCTATCTTTAAAACATCATCTCAGCTCCTGCCCTTTAAAATCTGCAGCTGTTTTTGTTAGTCATAGCTGTCCAGTAAAAGGCCTGGTACAGACTGTAAAAAGCATTATTTATTTTTTTTTCTTTTGTGCTGAAGAATAATGTGTTTGCAGAGGTGCCAGAGGAAATGATGAGGAGGTTTGATGTAAAGCAAAAAAAGAAAAAAAAAACAAAAATAATATTTAAAAAATTAAATATCCTGCGTGGTTTGTAGAATGCAAAATCCGTGACCTGTCTTAAATTATTAAATTAAGTCTTTGATAGCCGTAATTACTTAATCGCATGTTAATTGAGAGCCCCATTAGTACAAATTATGATTCCACTACACGCCGGCGACAACGTTTCTTCATGGGTGTTTAAATCTGAAGTACAAGCTTCAGAGTTTCAGACTGCAGGAAGGATGGCAGTGCCAGTCCGGGAAGTGAAAGGTTGACATTGGGGCATTTAAGATACTTGCGCCTTTTGTTTAGCATATCTCACCTTTTAGGTTACGCCATATGTTTTTAAACAATTTTTTATGGGTGTGTTTTATGTGTTTAATAAGTTAAGTTTCAATTTTTAATACATTTCTGAAACTGTTGCATTTTTCCTTCATGTAATAGGTTTTCTTGAAAGACAGGCTGGTGTTATGGTGACGGGATGCTTATAATGAGGGGATATAACGTTGTGTAGTGGTCCATATGCACTATGATAGTGAGACAGTACATCAGGAGACAAACAGGTAGCAAAAGGTATCAATGTATAACTTTATGAAATGTATGGATAGATATAAGGTAAAACCGCAATAGCAGCATCCTTTTGACAGATATTGCTGATGATTTTTTGTCCATAACACTGAGGCTGACCACCTAAGCCACTTTCTAAACTGGCACCCACAGTTCTCAAGTACATGTGATGCAGATGACATCCACTATTTCCCTCCTGCAGCTAATTAAATTAGCCATTTCTTAGTTTTATCAGTGCTTATGCCTCTGTTCCCAAAAGCCTCATGCAAAGGGTCGGATTAAAGGAGGGGCTCCTGGGGCTCTAGCCCCGGGGCCCCAACCACTTTCACTTTTTAAGGGGCCCCCACCAGTTTCTGACAGTCAGCGACTCCGCTCAGCTGAGTCGCTGACTGTCTCTGTGTGCATTGCGCAGTGGCCCGTGGCTGGCCGCATCACACATCAGGGTCTAGGATGTCAGCTGTGTCAGTGAGACACAGCTGCCATTGCTGGGGGAGATAGCTGATGCACTGTTTTGGCGGCAGCAGGTTGTCATGGGACGCCGGCGGCGAGTGATGACGTCAAGCTGTCGCCATCCGATCACTACATGCTGCTGCCAAAACAGTGCATCGGCAATCTCCCCCAGCGATGGCATCTGTGTCTTCAGTGGCTGGCGGCTGCCTGAAGAGCGAGAAAGAGCCTGCAGCATTGTGGGATCACTGGAAGGGAAGGTGAGGTAAGTATGAGGTTTATTATTTTGAGGCCGTTTTCTACAGGGGACTAGCAGCTAAATTCTACAGGGCACTGGTGACTGTATGCTACAGGGGGCTGGTGGCTGTACATACTAGAGGGGGATGGCTGGCTGTACATACTAGAGGGGACTGGCAGGCTACATACTACAGG
Source organism: Engystomops pustulosus (assembly GCF_040894005.1). NCBI lineage: Eukaryota > Metazoa > Chordata > Amphibia > Anura > Leptodactylidae > Engystomops > Engystomops pustulosus. The sequence continues at coordinate 87,317,860 of NC_092417.1, read as the reverse complement.
GGGCTGGCAGGCTATATACTTCCAAAAACATTGTTGGAAGGGCCTCCACCAGATTGTGCCCAGGGGCCCCCACCACCCTTAATCCGGCCCTGATCATGCACACGAATGTATATTGTGCCATGAGCTAGTCGCACAACAATCAGCTGACTCACGGCGCAATAGACTTCTAGTGGGCACCCAAGCTGGCTGCACTGTAAATTTTAGAGCAGGCCCCATTCGTGCCTGGATATGAGATGCGGACAGTGATTCCCTATGGACAATAGTGGGGGGAGCTGAGTGAGCTGGGCCACAAGCAACAGTACACAGTCCATTGCTTACGGCTTTGAAAATGCACAAGTTTGTGTGTAAGAAGCCTAAAGCAGAGTTTGTTACAGGGTTTCCCACCTACCATGCATCATTAATAATACTAAAGTCTTGTTATGAGTTAGTGGGGTCTGGCATGTAGTAATATAGAGCTGGGAGATAAAGGAGTAACCCCCAAGCTCTATACAGATTTTCTAAGATTGTCTCAGTCACATGGTAGGTTATTACACTAACATTATAGGATGCTATTCTGTGATTTGTATGCGGGCCCAAAATATTTTTTACAGTACTCATGGCGGATAAATTGCAATATTTCTTCTTTTCCATGAGTCTGGGAAAGCTCATATGGCAGCTCTTACATAATGGTTGCTTTTCTTGAAACAGGTATAACTACACAATTACTGAATACCATATGCAACAAGCCTGAGAAAGGACAACAATGATCATAATAAAAATAAGGCCTGACATTTTAATTGCATCTCACCAACCTATTCTGTAGTGCTGCACACAGCAATACTGATTTGTATTATTCTCCGAGTGCACCATCTGAACTCCAATACGTACTGTAATTTTTAAGAGTTTGATCTCCAGCCAACATGACTGCTCCAAAAATAAAAATTACAAAATAAAATAACTCAGCCAATTCCATTGCAAACCATCAGGTCTTCACAATGAGCGATAAAAAGGTGTTTTATATAAAGTCATGAACTGTAATAACCTTTTGCTATTTTTATATTTTCATCTTTTAATATTTTTTCTCTCCCCCTGAAAAGAACATGGTCCTTTCTTTTTAATCCATCTTTGTTTGGCACCTTTGCTCAGAGGAAAATAAAACCACCTTGATGATGGGCACGATGCCACATTGACAGATGGGCCCAACGTTTAGACATGCCAAAGAAACAGTATGTGACTCCCCGGCTCCGAGCTAGGTTACTTCTATTCATATTGAAAAATGTTAAGCAACAATAGCCTTTGGATCACACGTAAGCGGACGACAATAGCTGGTGCCATGGTTGGTGTTATTTTTAACTGATAAATTCTATGTATTGTATTTTTTTTGCTTATTTTTGGACTGGGGAGTTATAAAGGGTGGAAGAGGGAGAGTTTGATGAGTACAGGAATAAAGCTTGGTAGAGAAGGCTCTGAAAAACGTTGCCTAGAGAGAGAGGAACAGCAGACTATTGACCAAAATGGTTTTTGTGGTCTGGCCAATATCTTTCCAAATAGCTCAGCTGGGGTGAAAGCTTAGACTATAGTCTTGTAGGATTGTACGTATAGTTTATCCTGATTAAGCCAAAAGCCTGCACATGATTACGTCGTTCTTTTGAAGCCTTTCAAACCTATTTTTGTTTTTTGTGTCATCTGTGTCCAACAAATGAGGTTATTGTTATACTATAGTTAACATGGGGAGCGTGAAGCTTGTGCAAGGGCTATGTTTTAAATGGGAACAGAAGTATTAGGAATTGGGATTAACTCCTGCGCTTGCAGCAACGCCTCCCTGCTGATGACTGTCTATTGCTGATCGCACAGGGAGGGGGAGGGACAAAGAAGTTAAACTTTGTGTTATTTGTGAGACCTTGTCCGGATAAGCTTTGTCACGCTCACATTTATGTTCAGTGTTATAATGAAAAATGTTTCGGAGTTCATTTTAGCAGCAACAGTGTGGTCAAAAGCTTAGAGGTAAGTTTTATAGAGTGAGAACCTGAGAAAGATACAGTGACATCATTCATTGTATCCATATGACAGTGCCACTTAAGGGGGTTGTCTGTAGGTTGAAAAACATGGCTGCTTTTTTCCAAAACAGCTCCTCTCCTACCTATGCATAGTTATCCACTTCCAATTAAAGTTGGCATGAGACAAGACTGGTGGTATCGCTCACCTTGTCTTCTCCGAACAAGCTGTTTTTCAGATGTTCCAAACAATTGGAAAGGGGATTCATCAGAGAAAATGACTTAGTCTCCACAGATGCACTCACACCTGCCTGCTGCCATTCCTGAGCAAGATCTGCACTGCTAGTAGCCCGATCCAGAAGCTGAAACACTTTTAAGAGACAGTCCTGGCGCTTGCTGGTCCTTCTTGGGTGCCCTGGGGCCTTTTTAGCAACAATGGAACCTCTCTCCTTGAATGCCTTGATGACGCGATAGATTGTTGGCGGAGGTGCAATCTTTCTAGCTGCGATACTCTTCCCTGTTAGGCCAGTTTTTGTGCAGTGCAATGATGACTGCACGTGTTTCTTTAGAGATAACCATGGTTAACAGAAGAGAAACAATGATGCCAAGCACCAGCCTCCTTTTCAAGTGTCCAGTGGTGTGATTCTTACTTAATTATGAAAGATTGATCTCCAGCCCTGTCCTCATCAACACCCACACCTGTGTTAATGGAGCAATCACTGAAACGATGTTAGCTGCTCCTTTTAACTCAGGCCTGCAATAAACTCAAAATGTATTCTGGGGGAAAAAGTTCATTTTCTAAGCAAATATTGACTTTGCAATTAATTGCTGTAAAGCTGATAACTTTTTATAACATTCTGGACTATATGCAAATTGCCATTATAAAACCTGATGCAGTAGACTTTGTAAAAATTAACATTTGTATCATTCTCAAAATTTATGGCCATGACTGTAGTATATAGTCAGCCTGCCCCTGAAGTATTTAATCAGCCCCCTGTAGTATATAGCCAGCCTGACCCCTGTAGTATATAGCCAGCCAGCCCCCATTGTATATAGCCAGCCTGTCTACCATTGTATATAGCTAGCTAGCCCCCGTGTAGTATATAACCAGCTCCCCTGAAGTATATAGCCATCCAGCCCCCTGTAGTATATAGCCAGCCTTCCCCCCTGAAGTATATATCCAGGCAGCCCCCCTCAAGTATATACACAGCCTGCCCCCATGTAGAATATAGCCAGCCTGCCCCCTGTAGTATATAGCCAGCATGTCCCCCTGTAGTATATATCCAGCCTGCCCTCCATGTAGTATATAGCCAGACCCCTGTAGTATATAGCCAGCCCCCTGTAGTATATAGCCAGCCTGCTCCCCCTGTAGTATGTAGCCAGCCTGCCCCCTGTAGTATATAGCCAGCCAGCCCCCCATTTTATATAGCCAGCCTGCCGCCCTATAGCTAGCCCCATGTAGTATATAAAACAGCAGCACACCATTATTTAACTTCTGATAACCACCACCTGGCAGGTATCTTTTCATTGGCTTGTTATATGTACTTATACAACATCCGGGTCAGCCTTACATCACCCCCAGATGAAGGCTTGACAGCTGAAACGTGCGTCGGGGTCAGCGTGGGGCTCATTCTTATCATGGGTGAGGATATTTGGACTCTTTTGTCTACTTTATGATTAATAGTAGCATATATTTTATCTGCACATTTGTATGCACCTTCTTCCTTGTCCACTTTGTGTACAATTCCATACATTGTTTTTTTTGTACAAACATTTCACCCGTGTTTGCATGATAACAAATGTTATTATTTTCATCATGCAGTCTGTATGTTACCACTGTGTAAAATGTTGTACATAGCTTCAGCCCACGCTGTTTAGTGCCAGGGGACATTTTTCCTGTGCACAGTTGTCCATCAGACAGTACATATTTGTAATCTTTTAATCATATTTTTTCTATAATAAAATTTATTAACATTTGATTATTCGTGTTTTTTGGTTTGAGTGCTCTCTACACATTCCACACAATTTACATGTATTCTTTAGCCCTAGCAATTTTACAGCAAATTTTTCTTTTGGTTTGGCCATATATATATAGTATATAGCCAGCTCCCCTGAAGTAAATAGCCTACCTCCCCTCCCTGTAGTAAAAAGGCAGCCTCCCCCTGAAATATATAGCAAGCCAGCCCCCCTGTACTATATAGCCAGCCTGTCCCCCTGTAGTATATAGTCAGCCTCCCTGTAGTATATAGAAAGCCAGCCCCCTGTAGTATATAGCCAGCCTGCCTTCCTGTAGTATATAGCCAGCCCCCCTGTAGTATGTATACAGCCTGCCCTCCCTGTATTAAATAGCCAGACCCCCTGTAGTATATAGCCAGCCAGCCCCCTGTAGTACATAGCCAGCCTGTCCCTATGTAGTTTATAACAAGCCCCCCTGGAGTATATAGCCAGCCTGCCCCCTGTAATTTATAGCCAGCCAGCCTACCATTGTATATAGCCAGCCTGTCTCCCACTGTATATAGCCAGCCTGTCCCCCCAGGAGCTAGCCCCCGTGTAGTATATAGCCATCTAGCCCCCCTGTAGTATATAGCCAGCATGCCCCCCTGTAGTAGATTTCCAGCTTTCCTTCCCTGTAGTACATAGCCAGCCAGGCACTCTGAAGTATATAGCCCGCCCTCCTGTAGTATATAGCCAGCCCCCTGTAGTATATAGCCAGCCTGCCCCCCTGTAGTATACAAAACCAAATTATCAACACATTGTTCAAAGTTCACTTACCCATGGTATACAGTGTATACGGATGAAAAACCCTGACGCACGTTTCGTGTGTCACCGCTTCCTCAGGGGGCCTGTCTGTCTGTCCCCCCTGTAGTATGTAGCACTCCTGCCCCCTGTTGTATATAGCCAGCCTGCCCCCTGTAGCTAGCCCCGATGTAGTATATAGCCAGCTCCCCTGAAGTATATAGCCAGCCAGCCCCCTGTAGTATAAAGCCAGCTTTTTACCCCTGAAATATATAGCAAGCCAGCCCCCTTTAACTATATAGCCAGCCTGTCCCCCTGTAGTATATAGACAGCCTGCCCCCCTGTAGTACATAGCCAGCAAGCCCCCTCAAGTATATTGCTAGTCCACCTGTAGTGCATAGCCATCCTGCCCCCTGTAGTATATAGCCAGACCCTCTGTAGTATATAGCGAGCCAGCCCCCTTTAGTACATAGCCAGCCAGCTCCCTGTCGTATATAGCTAGCCCCCATGTAGTACATAGCCATACTGCCCCTCTGTAGTATATAGCCAAACATCCCCCCTGTAGTATATAGCCAGCCTGCCCCCCTGTAGTATTTAGTCAGCATGCCCCCCCTTGTAGTATATAGCCAGCCTGCCCACCCTGTAGTCTGTAGCCGGAGGACCTGGGTTCAAGTCCCATCCAGTTCAACATATGCAAAGAATTTGTATGTTCTCTACGTGTTTGCGTGGATTTCATCTGGGTCCTCTGGTTTCCTCCCACACGCCAAAACATACTGGTAGGTTGATTAAATTGTATAATATATAGCTCGCCCCCTATAGTATAAAGCCAGCCCACCCCCATTGTATATAGCCAGCCCCCCTGTAGTATATTGCCAGCCCTTCATACTATATATCCAGCCTGCCCCCCTGTGGTATATAACCTGCCCCCCCAGTAGTATATAGCCAGCCTGCCCCCCGTAGTATATAGCCAGTACCCCCTGCAGTATATACCCAGTACCCCATAGTCTATTTCCAGCCTGCACCCCCTTTTGGTATATAACCTACCCCCCTGTAGTATATAACCAGCCTGTCCTGCCTGTAGTATATAGCCAGACCTCCTGTAGTATGAAGCCAGCCTGCCGCCCTGTATTATATAGCCAGCTTGCACCCCTGTGATATTTAGTCATTCTTCCCCCCTGTGTAGTATAAAGCCAGCCAGGCCCTCTGTAGTATATAGCCAGCTTGCTCCTGTGTGGTATATAGCCGGCCAGCCCCCCTTGTAGTATATATCCAGCCTGCCCCCCTGTAGTATAAAGCCAGCCTGCCACCCCTTTAGTATATAGCCAACCCGCACCCCTGTAATATATATCCTGTAATATACATCCAGACCCCCTGTAATATATAACAAGCTTGCCCCGTGTAGTATTTAGCCATTCACCCCCCCTGTAGTATATAGTCAGCCTGCCCCCCTGTAGTATATATCTAGCCTGCCCCCCTGAAGTACATAGGTAGCCTGCCACCCCTGTAATATATAGCCAGCTTGCCACCTCTGTAGTGTATAGCCAGCCGCCCCCCCTTAGGTATATAGCCAGCCAGCCCCCCTATAGTATAAAGCCAAACCCCATGTAGTAAATAGCCAGCCTGCCCCCCCTGTAGTATATAGTCAGCCTGCCCCCTGTAGTATCATAGTATCATTGTATAAAAGGTTGAAAAAAAGACACAAGACAAACATTGAACTCATCAACCATTTCTCTGCCCAATCCTCAAGCTTCCACAAATCCTTCTATAATGCTAAACTTTGGACCTGAGTATTCATTGCTTTACACAGCTTAGTATCATCTGCAAATATTGATCTTGACTGTGTAAACCTACTACAAAGTCATTTATAAAAATATTAAAAAGAAGTGTCTCCAATTGACCCATGTGGTACTCCACTGGTAACGTCAAAATCTGAGAATGTGCCAGTAATGACGACTGTCTATTTTCTATCACTAAGCCAATTACTAAGATTTTCCCCTATTACCAGCAGTCTCATTTTATGTACCGACCTTTTATGTGGCACTGTGTCAAATGCCTTTGAAAAGTTCAGATAGAGCCAACCCCAGATCAAATCTAGAACTTACTTCCTCATAGAAGCCAATAGAAGCCAAGATTAGTCTGACAGGACCGATCCTTCATAAACCCACGCTGACGCTGGATTATAAGGTTATGCACAGTGAGATACTCCAGGATAGCATCTCTAACAAAACCCTCAAATATTTTACCCACAACAGTTATATTCACAGGTCTGTAATTTCCAGGATCGCTTTTTGATACTTTTTTGTATATTGGTACCACATTTGCTATGCGCCAGTCCTGTGGAACAGAACCGGTCCTCAGGGTATCTTCAAATATTAAAAATAATGGTCTGTCTATCATGTTACATTGTTCAATCAGAACCTGGGGCTGTATGTCATCTAGCCCCGGTGATTTATCTATCTTAGTGGTTGCCAGGCGGCGCCGTACCTCTTTCTTGGTTAAACGGTTGACAATCCAAAGAGAATTTACATCATTCCTCATAATGTCTTCCACTAGGGGATTATCCTGGATAAAGACAGTTGAGAAGGCGACATTCAGTACATTGGACCTTTCCTCATCTCCTTCCACAATGACCCCCAGGTTACTCCCCAGGGGGCCCACCGTCTCAGTTTTTAGTTTCTTATCATTTATATACTTGAAAAAGATTTCCTTAGCAATATATCTCTCAGTCTCTATTTTTGCGGCCTTTATCTGATTTTTACAGGATTTATTTTTATCTCTATAATCCTGTAAAGCCTCTTTGCTACCTTCTTGTTTTAGCATCTTAAATGCCTCATCTTTCTCGCTTATTGCACTCCTTACAAGACAAGTTAACCACATTGGCTTTTTCTTGTTTCTCTTATGATTTTTCCCATATGGTATGTATATAGCCATGTAAAAAATAATAAAAAATCAAATAATACTTACCTACCTGCATTCCCTGCAAGTGCGCGCTGCTGCTATGTTCAGCACATAGAACACACTGTGATATCATGAGATCACGTTGTTTTCTATGTGCCGAACATAGCAGCAGCGCGCACCCGGCATACAAAATCATTGCTATGTGAAGAGCAAACGGGGAGCGAGCAGCACCAGGCAGAGTGGTCTTGCTAGATGCAGAACAGTGAGACTACTCTGCAAGTTCAGTGCCGAAGGAAGATCTGACCTGACACCGCTGCCGCTGATTGGACAGTGTCAGAGAACATTAGCATATACACATGCCCCCACCCCTGCTGCAGCACCTCCTCTCTGACCATCTGCTGCATAAAAAATCTGCTCACTTAATCTTTAGGGAGAATTTGTCATTGGCCACCGCTCATTCCTGTTAATGGTCAGCACTAGAGATGAGCGAACATGCTCGTCCGAGCTTGATGCTCGGTCGAGCATTAGGGTACTCGAAACTGCTCGTTACTCGGACGAATACTTCGCCCGCTCGAGAAAATGGCAGCTCCCGCCGTTTTGCTTTTTGGCGGCCAGAAACAGAGCCAATCACAAGCCAGGAGACTCTGCACTCCACCCAGCATGACGTGGTACCCTTACACGTCGATAGCAGTGGTTGGCTGGCCAGATCAGGTGACCCTGGGATAGACTAGCCGCTGGCCGCGCTGCTCGGATCATTCTGTCTCTGGATGCCGCTAGGGAGAGAGCTGCTGCTGGTCAGGGAAAGCGTTAGGGTGTTCTATTAGCTTACTGTTAGGCAGGAGTGATTCTCAAAGAACCCAACAGCCCTTCTTAGGGCTACAATAACGTTCTACTTTTTTTATTTTAATTTGCATCTTTTACCATTTTGTGAGGAATTAGCAGGGGGACTTGCTACCGTTGTGTTTAGCTCTTAGTGGCACACATATCCATAGCAAAGACCGAAGTGGGAAAATTCAGTAGGGGTTGGATTTCTATTAGGCAATAACTCAGTGTCATCTCATCTGGCATAGTAGTGTGCTTCCTTTGATACTTGGCTAGAAAATAGCCATAGGAGAATACAAACAGCTTCTTGAAGCCTACAGTAGCGTTCTATATATTTGATTTCTGGTTGATCTGCTGGTGGCTGTAGTTTCTGCAGTGCATGTACTTGCCAATTCTGAGCAATTTGTAGTGAGACTTGCGACCGCTGTGTTCTGCGCTTAGTGGCGCACATATCCATAGCAAAGGCCGAAGTGGCAAAATTCAGTAGGGGTTGGATTTCTATTAGGCAATAACTCAGTGTCATCTCATCTGGCATAGTAGTGTGCTTCCTTTGATACTTGGCTAGAAAATAGCCATAGGAGAATACAAACAGCTTCTTGAAGCCTACAGTAGCGTTCTATATATTTGATTTCTGGTTGATCTGCTGGTGGCTGTAGTTTCTGCAGTGCATGTACTTGCCAATTCTGAGCAATTTGTAGTGAGACTTGCGACCGCTGTGTTCTGCGCTTAGTGGCGCACATATCCATAGCAAAGGCCGAAGTGGCAAAATTCAGTAGGGGTTGGATTTCTATTAGGCAATAACTCAGTGTCATCTCATCTGGCATAGTAGTGTGCTTCCTTTGATACTTGGCTAGAAAATAGCCATAGGAGAATACAAACAGCTTCTTGAAGCCTACAGTAGCGTTCTATATATTTGATTTCTGGTTGATCTGCTGGTGGCTGTAGTTTCTGCAGTGCATGTACTTGCCAATTCTGAGCAATTTGTAGTGAGACTTGCGACCGCTGTGTTCTGCGCTTAGTGGCGCACATATCCATAGCAAAGGCTGAAGTGGCAAAATTCAGTAGGGGTTGGATTTCTATTAGGCAATAACTCAGTGTCATCTCATCTGGCATAGTAGTGTGCTTCCTTTGATACTTGGCTAGAAAATAGCCATAGGAGAATACAAACAGCTTCTTGAAGCCTACAGTAGCGTTCTATATATTTGATTTCTGGTTGATCTGCTGGTGGCTGTAGTTTCTGCAGTGCATGTACTTGCCAATTCTGAGCAATTTGTAGTGAGACTTGCGACCGCTGTGTTCTGCGCTTAGTGGCGCACATATCCATAGCAAAGGCCGAAGTGGCAAAATTCAGTAGGGGTTGGATTTCTATTAGGCACTAACTCAGTGTCATCTCATCTGGCATAGTAGTGTGCTTCCTTTGATACTTGGCTAGAAAATAGCCATAGCAATAGGATAGGATTGTTTGGTTTTAAAAACTCAAAAAAAAACAAAAAACACAAAAAAAAAAAAAAAACACAAAAAAACACAAAAAAAAACAAAAAGAAGTAAAAAAAAAAAAAAAGTTATAACTCTCATTTTAAAAATGTTTAACCCGAGGGCTAGGGGTAGAGGACGAGGGCGGGGACGTGGGCGTCCAACTACTGCAGGGGTCAGAGGCCGTGGTCCTGGGCGGGGTGAGACACCACCTGCTGATGAGGGAGCAGGGGAACGCCGCAGAGCTACACTCCCTAGGTTCATGTCTGAAGTTACTGGGACTCGTGGTAGAGCACTGTTGAGGCCAGAACAGTGCGAACAGGTGATGTCGTGGATTGCTGACAATGCTTCGAGCAATTTGTCCACCACCAGTCAGTCTTCCACGCAGTCCACCCATGTCACCGAAATCCCCACTCCTCCAGCTCCTGCACCTCAGCCTCCTCCCCCCCAGTCTGCCCCCTCCCAGGAAAATTTGCCATTTGAACCGGCATACTCTGAGGAACTGTTTTCTGGACCCTTCCCACAGTCACAAACCACTTGTCCGGTTGCTGCTGAGCAATTTTCCGATGCCCAGGTTTTCCACCAGTCACAGTCTGTGGGTGATGATGACCTTCTTGACGTAGTGGAAGTGTGTAAAGAGGTGTCCGACGATGAGGAGACACGGTTGTCAGACAGTGGGGAAGTTGTTGTCAGGGCAGGAAGTCCGAGGGGGGAGCAGACTGAGGGATCGGAGGATGATGAGGTGACAGACCCAAGCTGGGTTGAGAGGCCGGGTGAACACAGTGCTTCTGAGACGGAGGAGAGTCCTCGACCTGAACAGGTTGGAAGAGGCAGTGGTGGGGCCAGACGGAGAGGCAGGGCCAGAGCTGGTGCATCAGCGCCACTGTCAACTAGTGAAGCTCCCGTGGTGAGGGCTCTTGCGGCGAGGGCTAGATCTTCAGAAGTGTGGAGGTTCTTTAAGGAAACACCGGATGACCGACGGACTGTGGTGTGCAACATTTGCCAAACCAGGCTCAGCAGGGGTTCCACCACTACTAGCTTAACTACCACCAGTATGCGCAGGCATATGAATGCTAAGCACCCCACTCAGTGGCAACAAGCCCGTTCACCTCCGGCCGTGCACACCACTGCTCCTTCCCCTGTGTCAGCTGCTAGTCAGCCCCCTGCCCAGGACCCTGGCACAAAAACCCCATTGTCGCCTCCACGATCCTCCACAGCATCCACCAGCGTTCAGCTCTCCATACCCCAGACGCTGGAGCGGAAACGCAAATATAGTGCAACCCACCCGCACGCCCAAGCCCTTAATGTGCACATCTCCAGATTGCTTAGCCTGGAGATGCTGCCCTATAGGCTAGTAGAGACCGAGGCCTTTCGCAACCTCATGGCGGCGGCCGCCCCTCGGTATTCGGTCCCCAGCCGCCACTACTTTTCCCGATGTGCCGTCCCAGCCCTGCACCAGCACGTGTCAGACAACATCATCCGTGCCCTGACCAACGCCGTTTCTGACAAGGTCCACCTGACCACGGACACGTGGACGAGTGCTGCCGGGCAGGGCCACTATATATCGCTGACGGCACATTGGGTTAACTTGGTGGAGGCTGGGACCGAGTCTGACCCTGGGGCTGCTCATATACTGCCGACGCCGAGGATTGCGGGGCCTACCTCGGTCCAGGTGTTTCAGGCCTACTATGCCTCCTCCTCCTCCCACCCCTCCTCCACCTCCTCCTCCGAACTACCATCCGTGGGCACGGCGCCATCAGTCGGTAGCTCTAGGCACAGCAGCAGTGCCGTCGCTAAGCGACAGCAGGCGGTGCTCAAACTGCTGAGCCTAGGCGACAAAAGGCACACCGCCCAAGAGCTATTACAGGGCATCACGGCGCAGACTGATCTGTGGCTGGCACCGCTGAACCTCAAGCCGGGAATGGTTGTGTGTGACAACGGCCGTAACCTGGTGGCGGCTCTGCAACTCGGCAGACTGACACATGTGCCATGCCTGGCCCATGTGTTAAATCTGATAGTGCAGCGTTTCCTCAAGACATACCCCAATCTGTCTGATTTGCTCACGAAGGTGCGCCGCATCTGTGCGCATTTCAGGAAGTCCAGCCCAGATGCTGCCACTCTCAGGGCAGCGCAGCGCCGCCTCCAACTGCCCGCTCACCGACTGTTGTGCGACGTGCCCACGAGGTGGAATTCAACACTGACCATGTTATCCAGAGTTTACCAGCAGCGCAGAGCGATTGTAGACTGCCAGATGTCAACTTCCACCAGAACTGGTAGTCAGGTCAGTCAGCTTCCTCAAGTCTACAATGAGGAGTGGACGTGGATGTCTGATATCTGTCAGGATAACTTTGAGGAGTCAACACAGATGGTCAGTGGCGATGCCGCCATCATCAGCCTCACCATCCCGCTGCTTGGCCTGTTGAAAAACTCTCTGGTCAGCATGAAGTCGGAAGCTTTGCGCTCGTCACAAGAGACGGGGGAAGAATATTCCCTTGTTGATAGCCAAAGCACCCTGAGGTCTGTTTCTCAGCGCATATCGGAGGAGGTGGAGGTGGAGGAGGATGAGGAGGAAGAGGAGGAGAATGTTGGCGAGACACAAGAGGGGACCATTGTTGAGTCCTTCACTGTTCAGCGTGTATGGGCAGAAGAAGAGGAGTTGGAGGAGTTGGAGGAGGAGGAAATGGACAGTCAGGCCAGTGAGGGGAGTGAATTCTTACGCGTTGGTACTCTGGCGCATATGGCAGATTTCATGCTAGGCTGCCTATCCCGTGACCCTCGCGTTCAAAGAATTTATTCCAGCAACGATTACTGGGTGTTCACTCTCCTGGACCCACGGTACAAGCAAAATCTTTCCACTCTCATCCCTGCAGAGGAAAGGAGTGTGAGAATGCATGAATACCAGCAGGCCCTGGTGCACAAGCTGAAACAGTATTTCCCTTCTGACAGCGCTAGCGGCAGAGTGCGTAGTTCTGCGGGACAAGTAGCGAGGGAGAGTAGGCGAGCAGGCAGCTTGTCCAGCACTGGCAAGGGTACGCTTTACAAGGCTTTTGCCAGCTTTATGTCACCCCAGCAAGACACTGTCACCTGTCCCCAGTCTCGGCAGAGTAGGGCTGATCTTTACAGAAAGATGGTGAGGGAGTACGTAGCTGACCATACCATCGTCCTAAATGATCACACAGCTCCCTACAACTACTGGGTTTCAAAGCTGGACATGTGGCACGAACTGGCGCTGTACGCCTTGGAGGTTCTTGCCTGCCCTGCCGCTAGCGTCTTGTCCGAGCGGGTTTTCAGTGCAGCTGGTGGCATCATCACCGATAAGCGTACACGCCTGTCGACTGACAGCGCTGACAGGCTGACGCTTATTAAAATGAATAAAGGCTGGATTTCTCAGAATTTCCAATCTCCACCAGGTGAAGGAAGCTCAACCTGAATAATTGATCCACTCCTCCTCCTCCTCCTCATTTTCCTCCTTCTCCTCCTCTTTGTACAGTAAAGCAGAGGAAAATGGCTATTTTTTGACAGGGCCCACTGGCTCTTGCTATAGTACTTCATGCATTTAATTTTTCTGGAGGGCCACCTACCCGGTCCTCTGTTTGAAACAATTTTTGTGAGTGCCACATACAGGCACTCAATCTATTCCATTTTTCTGGAGGGCCACCTACCCGGTCCTCTGTTTTAAAAAATTTTTGGGACTGCCACATACAGGCACTCAATCTATTCCATTTTACTGGAGGGCCACCTACCTGCTCCTCTGGTTTGAAACATTTTTGGGACTGCCACATACAGGCACTCAATCTATTCCATTTTACTGCAGGGCCACCTACCTGCTCCTCTGGTTTGAACAATTTTTGGGACTGCCACATACAGGCACTCAATCTATTCCATTTTACTGGAGGGCCACCTACCTGCTCCTCTGGTTTGAAACATTTTTGGGACTGCCACATACAGGCACTCAATCTATTCCATTTTACTGCAGGGCCACCTACCTGCTCCTCTGGTTTGAACAATTTTTGGGACTGCCACATACAGGCACTCAATCTATTCCATTTTACTGGAGGGCCACCTACCTGCTCCTCTGGTTTGAAACATTTTTGGGACTGCCACATACAGGCACTCAATCTATTCCATTTTACTGCAGGGCCACCTACCTGCTCCTCTGGTTTGAACAATTTTTGGGACTGCCACATACAGGCACTCAATCTATTCCATTTTACTGGAGGGCCACCTACCTGCTCCTCTGGTTTGAAACATTTTTGGGACTGCCACATACAGGCACTCAATCTATTCCATTTTACTGCAGGGCCACCTACCTGCTCCTCTGGTTTGAACAATTTTTGGGACTGCCACATACAGGCACTCAATCTATTCCATTTTACTGGAGGGCCACCTACCTGCTCCTCTGGTTTGAAACATTTTTGGGACTGCCACATACAGGCACTCAATCTATTCCATTTTACTGCAGGGCCACCTACCTGCTCCTCTGGTTTGAACAATTTTTGGGACTGCCACATACAGGCACTCAATCTATTCCATTTTACTGGAGGGCCACCTACCTGCTCCTCTGGTTTGAAACATTTTTGGGACTGCCACATACAGGCACTCAATCTATTCCATTTTACTGCAGGGCCACCTACCTGCTCCTCTGGTTTGAACAATTTTTGGGACTGCCACATACAGGCACTCAATCTATTCCATTTTACTGCAGGGCCACCTACCTGCTCCTCTGGTTTGAACAATTTTTGGGACTGCCACATACAGGCACTCAATCTATTCCATTTTACTGGAGGGCCACCTACCTGCTCCTCTGGTTTGAAGAATTTTTGGGACTGCCACATACAGGCACTCAATCTATTCCATTTTACTGGAGGGCCACCAACCTGCTCCTCTGGTTTGAACAATTTTTGGGACTGCCACATACAGGCACTCAATCTATTCCATTTTACTGGAGGGCCACCTACCTGCTCCTCTGGTTTGAAACATTTTTGGGACTGCCACATACAGGCACTCAATCTATTCCATTTTACTGCAGGGCCACCTACCTGCTCCTCTGGTTTGAACAATTTTTGGGACTGCCACATACAGGCACTCAATCTATTCCATTTTACTGGAGGGCCACCTACCTGCTCCTCTGGTTTGAAACATTTTTGGGACTGCCACATACAGGCACTCAATCTATTCCATTTTACTGGAGGGCCACCTACCTGCTCCTCTGGTTTGAAAAATGTTTGGGACTGCCACATACAGGCACTATCCAAATTAAATTGTCTCCATAGCAGCCTCCACACGTTGTCTCCATTGCTACCTCCAAAAGTCGTCCATATAGCTGCCTCCATACATCGTCCCTTTATCAAACGAGGTGTGTCAGGCAGAAATTTGGGTTGTTTTCATGGATTCCACATCAAAGTTGTTAACTTTGTCGCCACCCTGCTGTGTTATCCACAAAATATACTGGCAAACTTTTACCATTTAGGGATATTATTTCAGCGCTTCTTGCGCATCTGTTTACATTCCCCTCACCCGGCATATCCTAAACTTATAAGAACGCTACTACACTTGATCTTATACAAAAGGTTCTTAGAAGTGCTGTTTGGGGAGTAGCCTAGAGACAGGGGCTTGGATTGGCGAAAGCTCGCCTGGCAGCGGAACGCCAGCTCCATGCGCATCATGCGCTTCTTGCGCATCTGTTTACATTCCCCTCACCCGCCATATCCCAAACTTATAAGAACGCTACTACACTTAACTTGGTGCAGGCTGGGACCGAGTCTGACCCTGGGGCTGGTCATATACTGCCGACGCAGAGAATTGCGGGGCCTACCTCGGTCCAGGTCTCAAAGGCCTACTATACCTCCTCCCACCCCTCCTCCACCTCCTCCTCCTCCGAATTACCATCCGTGGGCATGGCGCCATCAGTCGGTAGCTCTAGGCACAACAGCAGTGCCGTCGCTAAGCGACAGCAGGCGGTGCTGAAACTGCTGAGCCTAGGCGATAAAAGGCACACCGCCCAAGAGCTATTACAGGGCATTCCACATCAAAGTTGTTAACTTTGTCGCCACCCTGCTGTGTAATCCACAAAATATACTTGCAAACTTTTACCATTTAGGGATATTATTTCAGCGCTTCTTGCGCATCTGTTTACATTCCCCTCACCCGCCATATCCTAAACTTATAAGAACGCTACTACACTTGATCTTATACAAAAGGTTCTTAGAAGTGCTGTTTGGGGAGTAGCCTATAGACAGGGGCTTGGATTGGCGAAAGCTCGCCTGGCAGCGGAGCGCCAGCTCCATGCCAAGATCCAACTAACATAGTTTTAACTGCAGCACCTTTAATCTACTACTAGTTCACTGCCTCCATACATGGTCCCCTTATCAAACGAGCTGTGTCAGGCAGAATTTTGGGTTGTTTTCATGGCTTCCATGTTAACTTTGTCGCCACCCTGCTGTGTAATCCACAAAATATACTGGCAAACTTTTATCATGTAGCGATATTATTTGAGCGCTTCTTGCTCACCTCCTTTGGTTCCTCTCTGCCACCCATTGGTTTGAAGCCTGAGTCCATTTAGGGTATGTCGCCATGCCACTCTCTAGCCTGCCGCTGCTGCCGCTGCCTCTGCATGCCGTCCCCTATAGTGTCAGGGTCAATTATTGGATGTTTTAGATGCTATCTAGCTTCATTCTGTCACTCTGTCATGGCCATGCTGTTGCCCATAATTTTGGCATAATGGTGCGATTAGGCAGCCTCAGAGGCATCCATGCATGCTGCCCCTGCTGTTTCCTGTCCATTTCCGTGGTGTTTCCATCCTTTTCTGAGGTTCCCAGGTGTTTGGCCAAGCTTCCCTGTGCAGAGCCTTGGTCCCCTTGAAAAATGCTCGAGTCTCCCATTGACTTCAATGGGGTTCGTTATTCGAGACGAGCACTCGAGCATCGGGAAAAGTTCGTCTCGAATAACGAGTACCCGAGCATTTTAGTGTTCGCTCATCTCTAGTCAGCACCCTTCAGTATGTGCAACCTCCCCCCATCAGGGCATTACCTTTTGGGATTGGGGGCAGCTGGATTCCCCTGGTACAGCAATGGCTGGCTTAAGCGCGGCCTAGTGCTCGACTGGATCACAGTCGCTTGGTACAGGTGAAACAGGGCTTCTTCACGACGGACAGGTGTACAACAGGTGGTTTGTAAGTAAAAAGCTGCGGATGGATGGAAAAAGTTCTCCCTGGGCCACTCCCTATGTATATGTTTGTGTGAGTATCCTTGGGGTAGATGGTAGAGGAGAGGCCCTTGATGTTATGTGGCTTCCAGGGACCACACTGAGACAAGGCATGTGAAACATCAACTCATGGTTCCTTTATTCCAGAAAACATAACAGAGGCCACATGCCAAGGTAGGAGTCTAACTGATCTGGGTCTCAGGTCACTGGTTGGATTGTATTCGGTTTACAGCCTGTTTTATTCCTCATACTTTAGAGAGTCCATAAAATTTTGTGAATCAAATAATCAAACTATTTAAGCTCCATTTTGTGACTAATGACTTTGAGTTTTGTTATATTCATTTATTTATAGCATTATGGGTTTTTGTATCAGACGTTCATATTCCCGGAATAACCCTTTAACACTTTCTGACTATTGGTCAGAATGTAAATTTTCCCTTCCCATGCTGATGTAATACAGCTGCAATACCAAATATAGACAGTAGATGGCACACAAAGGTGATAAGGCTTTATGGGACACATGCGATCTAATAGACGCACACTGTAACATGTGATGTCAGTGGTCGGCACCCTGCAGGATGTGATGTCAGTGGTTGGCACCCTGCAGTACGTAATGTCAATGGTTCGGCACCTGCAGGATGGGATAACAGTGGTCGGCACCCTGCAGTACGCGATGTCAGTGGTTGGCACCCTGCAGTACGTAATGTCAATGGTTCGGCACCTGCAGGATGGGATATCAGTGGTCGGCACCCTGCAGTATGTGATGTCAGTGGTCAGCACCCTGTAGTACGTGATGTCAATTGTCAGCACCCTGCAGTATGTGATGTCAGTGGTCGGCACCTGCAGTATGTGACTTCAGTGGTCGGCACCCTGCAGGATGTGATGTCAGTGGTCAGCACCCTGCAGTACGTGATGTCAATTGTCAGCACCCTGCAGTATGTGATGTCAGCGGTCGGCACCCTGCAGTATGTGATGTCAGTGGTCGGCACCCTGCAGGATGTGATGTCAGTGGTTGGCACCCTGCAGTACGTAATGTCAATGGTTCGGCACCTGCAGGATGGGATATCAGTGGTCGGCACCCTGCAGTATGTGATGTCAGTGGTCAGCACCCTGTAGTACGTGATGTCAATTGTCAGCACCCTGCAGTATGTGATGTCAGTGGTCGGCACCTGCAGTATGTGACGTCAGTGGTCGGCACCCTGCAGGATGTGATGTCAGTGGTCAGCACCCTGCAGTACGTGATGTCAATTGTCAGCACCCTGCAGTATGTGATGTCAGCGGTTGGCACCCTGCAATATGTGATGTCCATTTTGTGACTAATGACTTTGAGTTTTGTTATATTCATTTATTTATAGCATTATGGGTTTTTGTATCAGACGTTCATATTCCCGGAATAACCCTTTAACACTTTCTGACTATTGGTCAGAATGTAAATTTTCCCTTCCCATGCTGATGTAATACAGCTGCAATACCAAATATAGACAGTAGATGGCACACAAAGGTGATAAGGCTTTATGGGACACATGCGATCTAATAGACGCACACTGTAACATGTGATGTCAGTGGTCGGCACCCTGCAGGATGTGATGTCAGTGGTTGGCACCCTGCAGTACGTAATGTCAATGGTTCGGCACCTGCAGGATGGGATATCAGTGGTCGGCACCCTGCAGTACGCGATGTCAGTGGTTGGCACCCTGCAGTACGTAATGTCAGTGGTCAGCACCCTGTAGTACGTGATGTCAATTGTCAGCACCCTGCAGTATGTGATGTCAGTGGTCGGCACCCTGCAGTATGTGATGTCAGTGGTCGGCACCCTGCAGGATGTGATGTCAGTGGTTGGCACCCTGCAGTACGTAATGTCAATGGTTCGGCACCTGCAGGATGGGATATCAGTGGTCGGCACCCTGCAGTATGTGATGTCAGTGGTCAGCACCCTGTAGTACGTGATGTCAATTGTCAGCACCCTGCAGTATGTGATGTCAGTGGTCGGCACCTGCAGTATGTGACGTCAGTGGTCGGCACCCTGCAGGATGTGATGTCAGTGGTCAGCACCCTGCAGTACGTGATGTCAATTGTCAGCACCCTGCAGTATGTGATGTCAGCGGTTGGCACCCTGCAGTATGTGATGTCAGTGGTCGGCACCCTGCAGGATGTGATGTCAGTGGTTGGCACCCTGCAGTACGTAATGTCAATGGTTTGGCACCTGCAGGATGGGATATCAGTGGTCGCCACCCTGCAGTATGTGATGTCAGTGGTCAGCACCCTGTAGTACGTGATGTCAATTGTCAGCACCCTGCAGTATGTGATGTCAGCGGTCGGCACCCTGCAGTATGTGATGTCAGTGGTCGGCACCCTGCAGGATGTGATGTCAGTGGTTGGCACCCTGCAGTACGTAATGTCAATGGTTCGGCACCTGCAGGATGGGATATCAGTGGTCGGCACCCTGCAGGATGTGATGTCAGTGGTCAGCACCCTGCAGTACGTGATGTCAATTGTCAGCACCCTGCAGTATGTGATGTCAGCGGTCGGCACCCTGCAGTATGTGATGTCAGTGGTCGGCACCCTGCAGGATGTGATGTCAGTGGTTGGCACCCTGCAGTACGTAATGTCAATGGTTCGGCACCTGCAGGATGGGATATCAGTGGTCGCCACCCTGCAGTATGTGATGTCAGTGGTCAGCACCCTGTAGTACGTGATGTCAATTGTCAGCACCCTGCAGTATGTGATGTCAGTGGTCGGCACCTGCAGTATGTGACGTCAGTGGTCGGCACCCTGCAGGATGTGATGTCAGTGGTCAGCACCCTGCAGTACGTGATGTCAATTGTCAGCACCCTGCAGTATGTGATGTCAGCGGTTGGCACCCTGCAATATGTGATGTCCATTTTGTGACTAATGACTTTAAATTTTGTTATATTCATTTATTTATAGCATTATGGGTTTTTGTATCAGACGTTCATATTCCCGGAATAACCCTTTAACACTTTCTGACTATTGGTCAGAATGTAAATTTTCCCTTCCCATGCTGATGTAATACAGCTGCAATACCAAATATAGACAGTAGATGGCACACAAAGGTGATAAGGCTTTATGGGACACATGCGATCTAATAGACGCACACTGTAACATGTGATGTCAGTGGTCGGCACCCTGCAGGATGTGATGTCAGTGGTTGGCACCCTGCAGTACGTAATGTCAATGGTTCGGCACCTGCAGGATGGGATATCAGTGGTCGGCACCCTGCAGTACGCGATGTCAGTGGTTGGCACCCTGCAGTACGTAATGTCAGTGGTCAGCACCCTGTAGTACGTGATGTCAATTGTCAGCACCCTGCAGTATGTGATGTCAGTGGTCGGCACCTGCAGTATGTGACTTCAGTGGTCGGCACCCTGCAGGATGTGATGTCAGTGGTCAGCACCCTGCAGTACGTGATGTCAATTGTCAGCACCCTGCAGTATGTGATGTCAGCGGTCGGCACCCTGCAGTATGTGATGTCAGTGGTCGGCACCCTGCAGGATGTGATGTCAGTGGTTGGCACCCTGCAGTACGTAATGTCAATGGTTCGGCACCTGCAGGATGGGATATCAGTGGTCGGCACCCTGCAGTATGTGATGTCAGTGGTCAGCACCCTGTAGTACGTGATGTCAATTGTCAGCACCCTGCAGTATGTGATGTCAGTGGTCGGCACCTGCAGTATGTGACGTCAGTGGTCGGCACCCTACAGGATGTGATGTCAGTGGTCAGCACCCTGCAGTACGTGATGTCAATTGTCAGCACCCTGCAGTATGTGATGTCAGCGGTTGGCACCCTGCAGTATGTGATGTCAGTGGTCGGCACCCTGCAGTATGTGATTTCAGTGGTCGGCACCCTGCATGATGTGATGTCAGTGGTCAGCACCTTGCAGTATGTGATGTCAGTGGTCGGCACCTACAGTATGTGATGTCAGTGGTCCGGCCCCTGCAGTGTGTGATGTCAGTAGTCGGCACCCTGCAGTACGTGATGTCAGTGGTCAGCACCCTGCAGTATGTGATGTCAGTGGTCGGCACCCTGCAGTATGTGATGTCAGTGGTCGGCACCCTGCAGTATGTGATGTCAGTGGTCGGCACCTGCAGGATGTGATGTCAGTGGTTGACACCCTGCAGTACATAATGTCAATGGTTCGGCACCTGCAGGATGGGATGTCAGTGGTCGGCACCTGCAGTATGTGACGTCAGTGGTCAGCACCCTGCAGTACGTGATGTCAATTGTCAGCACCCTGCAGTATGTGATGTTAGTGGTCGGCACCTGCAGTATGTGACATCAGTGGTCGGCACCCTGCAGGATGTGATGTCAGTGGTTCGGCACCTGCAGGATGG
This sequence comes from Engystomops pustulosus, assembly GCF_040894005.1. Taxonomy (NCBI): domain Eukaryota; kingdom Metazoa; phylum Chordata; class Amphibia; order Anura; family Leptodactylidae; genus Engystomops; species Engystomops pustulosus. The sequence goes on along the minus strand of NC_092417.1, from coordinate 87,296,403 downwards.
GATGTCAATTGTCAGCACCCTGCAGTATGTGATGTCAGTGGTCGGCACCCTGCAGTATGTGATGTCAGTGGTCGGCACCCTGCAGGATGTGATGTCAGTGGTCAGCACCTTGCAGTATGTGATGTCAGTGGTTGGCACCTACAGTATGTGATGTCAGTGGTCGGCACCCTGAAGTATGTGATGTCAGTAGTCGGCACCCTGCAGTACGCGATGTCAGTGGTCAGCACCCTGCAGTATGTGATGTCAGTGGTCGGCACCCTGCAGAATGTGATGTCAGTGGTCGGCACCCTGCAGTATGTGATGTCAGCGGTCGGCACCCTGCAGTATGTGATGTCAGTAGTCGGCACCCTGCAGTATGTGATGTCAGTGGTCGGCACCCTGCAGGATGTGATGTCAGTGGTCGGCACCCTGCAGAATGTGATGTCAGTGGTCGGCACCCTGCAGTATGTGATGTCAGTGGTCGGCACCCTGCAGTATGTGATGTCAGTGGTCGGCACCCTGCAGAATGTGATGTCAGTGGTCGGCACCCTGCAGTATGTGATGTCAGTGGTCGGCACCCTGCAGTATGTGATGTCAGTGGTCGGCACCCTGCAGGATGTGATGTCAGTGGTCGGCACCCTGCAGGATGTGATGTCAGTGGTCGGCACCCTGCAGGATGTGATGTCAGTGGTCGGCACCCTGCAGGATGTGATGTCAGTGGTCGGCACCCTGCAGTATGTGATGTAGAATGCAGTAATACCTAGATCACAGAGATATTGTTGTCAGTGAATAGTGTGCACTAATACCTAAATCCTAAAGGTGCTATCACTGTATAGTTTGGCACTGGTGTTCTTTTAAAATGAGGATTCAAAAAGAATATTATTAGTATTATTAGTTTTATGCTCTATGGATCTCCAGTATTATTAACTGCTATGGAGTCTCCAGTATTATCGTCTGCTCTGGGGATCTCCAGTATTGTTAGTGTGCTCTGGGGATCTCCAGTATTGTTAGTGTGCTCTGGGGATCTCCAGTATTGTTAGTGTGCTCTGGGGGTTCCCAGTATTTTTATAATCTGCTATGGGGTCTGCAGTATTATTATCTGCTATGGGGTCTACAGTATTAGTAGTTTTATGCTCTGGGGTTCTGCAGTATTGTTAATCTGCTATGGGTTCTCCAGTGTTATTATCTGATATAGGTCTACTACATTATTATTTGTCTGCTATGTGATCTCCATTCATTTTGTCTGCTAATGTGGTATTTCTAATTGGTGTATCTAGGGTGCTGGTTACTGATGTGACCCCTTAATGTTGAGCAGTACGAGATAAACTTGCCACAATACAGTGACAGCATTTTGGGGTAGCAATACCCCAATAGACGGAAAATGAATTTTGGAATTGATTTTAACACATATAAAACATCTTTTAGAAGGAGGCAGTGTGATCTCATCATGTTGGCCAGTGTCATCTTCTGATATTATGGACCTGCCAGAGGTTTTCAAGTCTGTATGGTAATCTACCAAACCCCTCAAAGCTTTGTTACGTGCCGCATGAGGCAAGGTATTCATCTTGCCTCATGTCAGATGAGGACCTGACTGCAGTGGTCACATGCTGTCAACCTGACTCCATAGCTGTAGCTTGATAAGTCCATCTCAGTTTGTGGAATGGGAGCAATGGTGCAGCATAGTAACCTGTAGAGGAGGTAACCTAAACAACTCCCAAGGTCCCTGGGGCGTCATAAATCCATTCATTTAATTGGAAATAAATACATCTTAGGATCCAATCGACATACAATTGAGATTAGTACAGATCTTGTAAAGGAAATCTACCATTTGCTTTTATGCATTGTGAAACAAACAAACCTTGAGAATGATGTACCTACACTAATGCAGAAACATATCTTGTTTAATCCCTGCTCCAAGTGGTTTGCTGAAAAAAATATTATAAAATTCAGGATTCAAGGTATGTTTGGTTCACAATACATACAAACAACGGTAGATTTCCTCTAAGTAAGAAGTTTGTAATTGGTATGTAGCTAAAGGAGGTGCTAAGATTTCAGATCCACACATTAGTGGGAGCATGTTGTACCCACAAGGTCCCTGGGGCATTGTTCTACTGATTCTGGTGTTGTTGGAATTATTTCTCCAGCCCTCACCATAAAAAAAGGGCCATCTCTAGCCCAGGATTGCCTACTTAGTATAGTTTAGGACAATCCCAATGACAAAATGACTGCTTCTAAGGAAAAAAGCAAAGATAGAAATTATTAAATGAGTTATAACTATAACTAACTATATGACAACTTGTTTAGCTGTTTGGGCTACATAACATTCCACCTAATGATAGGAAACTAAGAATAATGGGACTTATTTACTAAGGGTCGTGGATCACACTTTTATCGGGATTTTTGCTGTTTTTGGGATTTGAGCAGCTTTGATTTAACAGGTGTCTGCTCTGGGATTGTGTTGCACGCAATCAGTTTTTGGCACAGCTGCGCTGGCTTTCAATCGGCGGACGTATCATCGGACAATCCTACTGATTCGGACTGATCGCAGGATTTAAGTTTCAAATTGTGTAGCAAGACAATGCAGCAGGAAGAAGAAGGTGAACTCCGGTGGACCTGAGAGGGGAAGCGACATTTGGAGTATATCGGATGCACAAACTCCTCGGACCGGGTAAGTAAATGTGCCACGTTATGTCAAGTTCCTCCTGTTCTATAATACGCTTCCATAGGGCACTATGTATAATATACTCACCTCTGCCTACTCTATGACATGTTGCCTGCTGACAAGAAACTGTACAATCTAATAAGATCCACCCGCACTCTATAATATGTTATCTGTAGGAAGGGCATGATGCACAATCTGCTCAGCTGCTCCTGCTCTATAACATGCTACCTGCATATAGAGCTGATGTACAGGCGGTTCCCTACTTAAGGACACCCGACTTACAGACGACCCATAGTTACAGACAGACCCCTCTGACCTCTGGTGAAGCTCTCTGGAAGCTTTACTATAGTCCCAGACTGCAATGATCAGCAGTAAGGTGTCTAAAATAAAGCTTTATTGATAATCCTTGGTCCTATTACAGCAAAAAATGTTTAAACTCCAATTATCACTGGGGCCAATTTTTTTTTGTTTGGATCTACAATTATAAAATATACAGTTTCGACTTACATACAAATTCAACTTAAGAACAAACCTCCGGACCCTATCTTGTACGTAACCCGGGGACTGCCTGTACTATCTGCTCAGCTCCCTCCTCCTCATTTATAAAAGTATGAATATAGACCTGCTATACCATTTCTCTGATGTTTTCAAATTTATTGACACATACATATTCTAGTAAAATGAAAACATGTGAACAATAATCCAGTGCTTATTGATCAGACCAGTCCTAGTCACAGATCTAGTTCCACTGTGAGGGGCCCTCGCAGTGATGTTTTTGCAAATCTGTATAAATAATTGGTCTCAATTCACATGTGTGGAGCTTGGTTACACAATGGGGATATAACCATGAGTCTGATATTTAGGTTACATTCTTAAATGTCTGAGTCCCATATCTGGACAAAATTTCAATGTTCAAATATATGCTTGGCTCAGTGTTGAACACGTTGTGTAGAGTTTACTTGGCGTAATGGCAGACATGCTGTGTGGTCATATATTCTCTTGATCGTATTTATCCCATTCTGGCTGCAGCCAATGTGATAAGGTGATCCTTCCGTGCATGTGTATTAGGAGAGATATTGGGTGGGGGTCATTTACTAAGGTCCAGATTCGCGTTTTCCCGACGTGTTACCCGAATATTTCCGATTTGCGCCGATTTTCCCTGTATTGCCCCGGGTTTTTGGCGCACGCGATCGGATTGTGGCGCATTGGCGCCGGCAATCGGGGGTCGTGGCCGAACGATAACGCGACAGATTCGGAGAAACCGCCGCATTTAAAAGAAAAAAAGTGTCGCGGGACACTCGCTTACCTTCACCAAGTATAGGATGATGCACTCCGGCGGACCTTCAGTGCAGCAGCGACATCTGGTGGACGTCGGAGGAACTGCCTTAGTGAGTCGCCGGAAGACCCGAATCCACCGCACAGAAAGCGCCGCTGGATCGCGAATGGGCCGGGTAAGTAAATCTGCACCAATGTCATTTATATCCTAGAGCCAGCAGATAGGGTACTATGATATTCTCCGATTCTCCTTTTCTATAACATATCGATTCCAGAAAAGGTGGACAACATGTACAATCTGTTTAACTCCTCCTCTATAACATGTTGCCTACAGGCAGAACACAGTACAATCTGCTCAATTCTTCCTGCTATAATATGCTGGCTGCAGAGGGCACAATCGGCTCATCTTCTACTAATTTATAATGTTCTGTATGTTAAAAGGGCACAATGTACAATTTCCTTAGCTACCCCTGTGATATAACATGCTGACTGCAGATATTGCATTATAATGATGTGACAAGGCATTTTGGTACCCTAGCACACAAGCAAAGTAGACCATCTGCTATGGGATCATCTACAATCAGGCCTACTAACAGTAAATCTATCCCAAATAGAAGCCCAGCACCTGCTCCCTGTATATAAGTGGCCCAGTACATGCCCTTGCTATATAGGTAGTCAGCACATCTCCCCAGTATGTAGGTAGCCCAACACATTTCCCAGTATATAGGTAGCCTAGTGCACACCCACTGTTTATAGGTAGCCCAGCACATGCTGCCAGTAAATAGCTAGCCCAGCACATTCCCCCAGTATATATGTATCCTACCATATGCCCCCAGAATATAAGTAACCCAGCACATACCCCCAGTATATAGGCAGCCCAGAACATGCTCCTTGTATATATGTATCCCATCATATACCTCAAGTATATAGGCAGTTCAGCACATGCCCCCAATATATATAAGACAGCACATGCCCACAATATATAGGCAGCCCAACACATGCCTCCTGTATATAGGTAGCCCAACACATGCCCCCAGTATATACGTATCCTTGGCACAAGCCTCCAGTACAAATGTAGCCCAGCACATGCCCTCAGTATATGCAAAGTCAATCAGCTGCCTCTAAAACCAGCAGGATCCTGTCATGTATCAAAAGAGGTATGGACTCTTGGGATAGGGATATAATATAACAGTTGTACAAGGCATTGGTTCAGCTTTACCAAGGCATTGGTTCAGCTTTGTCCCTGCACTGGAGATTAAAGGGGTATTCCCATCTGGGCATTCACAATTCATTTGCCATATGTAAATATTTCTTCAATTGGATGTTATTAAAAAAATGTTCCTGTGTGAAGATAATTTCTCATAAATGTAGCCATACTGTCCCTTAGAAACAAGATAGCTTCCTCGGATACGACCACCTCACATTTTGGCAGCGGTGGTCAGGTATGCGATATTGAGCTCTGCCTGACCACATGGATTCAGTGTTCATTACCACAGGACGGCTGTGGGACATGCAGTAACTCCTCGGACATTTAATATTGTGCAGGCACTCTAGCAGAGGTGGCCGTATCCAAGGACACAGTCATGTTTCTAAGGGACATTTTTTTCAACAACATCTAATTGAAGAAATGTTTATATATGGCAGATTAATGAAACAGAATGTGAATACCCAGACGAGAATACCCCTTTAAATACTGCTCAGCCCCTCTTAAAGTATTACATACCGCCTGCAGGGCATTATAAACTAACTGCTCAGCCCCTCTTAATTTATAACATATAACAAAATGCACATGCACCAGATGTTAACCTCCACATAAAACTGAACCCAAAGGTAGTTTGTTACTAATACTTTAATCTAATTATTTTAATATTTATAAAAATACTTACCGTATGTTACACCAATCTTACCAAATGAATCTTACCACATAACAAAATCAGGTGCTGGGCCTATGCACCTATATCTAACAAATCTACAGCATACGACCTATATTAAAATAGTATAAAATATACTGTACTGTTTGTTCTTAAAATTGTCTACTGTCTTTTATGCAAAGTACAGCCGATATGTATATATAAAGATATATATGAAGATATAGGTGATATCAATCTCAACTCACTGTTGCTGGCTTCTGATGAAATTCACATTGATGAACGTGGTATATTGATTGAGCTACTCACCACCGGCGTCTTGGGGAGGTAGTGATGTAAGTGTAATTAGCTCACCACATACGGCGCATAGATTTCTTCCTCGTACTCTTGTATGACGGCGCACCATAAGTCCAAGAGAGAGAGGAGCAGTTGTTATCCTCCTAACAATGTCCCAAATCTTCACCTTTGGTTGGCAGTAAAGAGCATGGTGATGAAGGGCTTGGTTGTAAAACGGAACTCTGTATATCCAGAATATGTGATTTCTAAGTGTCGGTCCTCTACTTAAATCTGATGCCAATCCCCAGCATAGTGTGCAAACACCCAGAGGAAGTTGGATTTACGTGCCCCAATTTTTACTAATAAGATCATGGTGGAAATCTTTGTATATACATAATGGCAGTACTTTGCATAAAAGACAGTGGACAGTTTTAACATCTTCAATGTACTTCTAATTCGAGGATGCTTTAAGTATATTTTATACTATTTTAATATAAGCCGGATGTTAGATATGAGAGCATGGACCCAGCACCAGATTGTGTTACGTGGTAAGATTCATTTGCTAAGATTGGTGTAACATTACTTTTATCAGTATTAAAATGTAATTATTATTAACAAACTACTTTTGGATTGAGTTTTATGTGGAGTTTAACATCTGGTGTATGTGCATTTTGTTATTTGCTTTCACTTCCTTAACCCCTTAATGCCAAGGCCCTTTTTCGCTTTTGTGTTTTCATTTTTCACTCCCTACCTTCAAAATTCTATAACTATTTTATTTTTCGATGTACAGAGCTGTGTGATGGCTTGTTTTCTGCATAACAAATTGCACTTCTTAGTGACAGTATTTAAAATTCAATGCGTGTGCTGTTTTTAACATTTTACTTTTTTTTTTTACTATTTTTGAGACCCCCTAAGTACTTCAACCCTACAGTATAGCAGTATATGGGGATTTAGCTCCTCATTCATTACAATGAATGAGTAATGAATGGGTTAAAACGAGACAGCCCCGGGTCTTTGCAAGACCCGAGGCTGTCATGGCGACTGTTCACTGGCGTGATGATGTCACGGGGAGCTACGATCGTAACCATCTTTTTGCTGGCGACCTTGGACGGTGTTAATGGTAATGGTAATGTTATGTCTGCTGTAATTTGCAGAAAAGACTTACTAGTTATGGAGAGGGCTCAGCCCGTGAGCCCTCTCTATTCATGCGCAGCTAATGTGTGACGCAGTACTACTTCACGTGCCAATAAAGGGTAAAAGGGGTATTCCCAGTTTGTTATTGTTTGTATAATGAAAATTTATACATTTTTCAATATGCTTTCTGTGTAAATTCCTTATCTACTGTAGATCTCTGCTTGCTGTCATTCTGTTGAAAACTTCTATTTTTACTTTCAATGGACAGAAACTTGCGCATAGTTACACAGGTGCACAGCTCGTTAGTAGAGAGTAATCAGAGCTGTGTGATATAACGAGCCGTGCACCTGTGTGACCAGGGTCAGATTTCTGTCCAATGGAAGTAAACAATGAAGCTTTCTATAAAAGGACAGCAAGCAGAGATCTAGGAAACAATGAGGAACTGATACAGAAAGTATATTGGAAAATTGCATATCTTTTCATTATACAAACGATAACATTTATTTGCTAAAATGGGAACCCGGAATTGCAACCTTACACATTTGGTATCCTCCTAATCCTACAATGATGCCCCACATGGTATAATTAATTTATAACATGCAACCTGCACACTATGTCGATCTGTTCAACTCCTACTAATTTATGATGTTCTGCATATAGAAAGGGAGCCATGTATGATGTGTTCAGTTGTTCTATAACATGCTGCCTGCAGATCTGCTCATCTACTCTTACTCTATAACAACATGTATGCTGAAATGGTAATGCATACAATCTACTTGACTCCTCCTGCTCTGCAAAATGTGATTGGCAAACAGGACCCTGTTTACAATCTACTCAGATTATCCTTCTCTATAGCAAGCTACGTGCTCCAAATGCTTTATAACATGTTGCTGCAGATAGGACACTGAATACAGACTACTCCTCTCCTCCTGCTCTATAACATTATGCACAATCTTATCAGCTTCTAATGCTTTATAACACAATGCACAATGTATAGTCTACAAAGTAGCTCTAACATGCAGATAGGGTATAATTATCTGCTCAGTTCCTCCTGCTCTATATTATGTTTCCTGCAGATAGGACATTCTGTACAGGTCCTCTTGCTGACCACAGTTTCATGATGACAGGTTCCCAGCATGCGGTTGGAAGACAGAAAGGGACAGTTACTTCAATATTATAAAAAGAATATTGTATACTTATCTATATTTATAAATATATTTGGGTTTTTAATCTAATCATTCAGTCGTTCACTCTGAAATGATGTCTGGAATTCAAAATGTCCATTATCTTTTCCAGTTTCTTTTATAGTACTTCTTACACTTGACCAGAGGTAAGTATCCCTCTTTAATTGTGTACGGCAGTACATTAGTAAGTACATTATTCTTAACTAGAAGGAATATAACCAGGGTATTCAGTGATTTGAGCATTTATTTTATGTATTTATTTAGTTTGTAATGTTCCCTGGCTATATATAATATTTTATATATGAATAAAATGATTAGTAAAAGCAAAAATATTATGCTCAACCAGATGCTTCATATATCTCATTTTCTACCACAAGAGGGAGCCCTATGACCACTAAATAAGAAGAAGCGGAACATAAGGAGCATAAGAAACTAAACACTGCATATACAATGCAAGATACTTGTTCATTCTGTGTATCATTATGTACCATTAATACTGGCAATAATAGTGAAAATAGGGATTTTATGGTGTTTAGTTGATATGCCATAAAAGTCACATCTATAATTCCCCCGATAGTGACCCCAACCTGATTTTTCTGGACAGCATAATAAAATGTATTGTATGAATGATTTTGAATATTACTGTATGTGCTTTACTTCTGCAGGTCAATATACGAATATGAGCTCATTGGCAGTATTTAGCATGTAATGTAATAATGCAAATTAAAATCACATTGATCAGCACGTCTGCCCCATAAAAAAATATACATACACATGAATTATTCTTTGTGGACACTAGGAAAAAAAGGGATTAATCATTGAGAAACCTAAAACAGAGGATCTGGGTCCCTATTTATCTCCCTTCAAATGGACGTCTGTGAAACACTTGCCAGACATATTGGGGCTTAATTGCTAATGGTCCACGGGTCGCATTCCTGTTGGGTTTTCCAACGTTTTCGGGGATCACGGCGCTGGGACAGGTATTTAGCGTTCGGATTTTGGTGCAAATAAGGGGGCGGGCCGTCGGACGATCTGACGGATTCGGACGATCTGAAGGATTTGGAAAAACTGCAGGATTTAATTGTGTTGTAAGACATGCACTTGCATACAATGGAAAGAAGTAGATGAACTCCGGCGGACCTGAACGGGGAAGCGACACATTCAGGAAATTGGGCGCACAATCTTATTGAACTCCTCCGGACCGGGTAAGTAAATGTGCCCCATTCACTTCATTGGGTAGAACAGGTGATTGAAAACTGTGGCCAAGTGCCAGTCCATGAAAAAATAAATCATATAGGGCCACATTTATCACTTTTGTGCGCCTAATTGTAGTAGTTGCGCCTAAATTCTGGCGCACTGTTGTGCCAGAATTATCACAAGCTACAACCATCTGTAAGAAGTATATTTTCTGCCTCTTATTAATCACTTTACTTTAAAACAGTTTAGGCACAATTTTGGCGCAGTTTTGGCGCAATGTTAGATTCAGACACTTACATGTGATCCTGCTACAAGCTCCTCTCTGCTTCTCCCACATCCCAGAATGAAGATAACACTCACAGCAGCACCCAGGTGTGTGACACCCTGCACCCAGTGACCTCATCAGCAGTGGCTTCTCCTGGAGGGGATCCCCCAGTGCTGGTTTCCTGCTGCACCCCTGTAATTCTGCACAGTATCCCCCTCAGAAACACTTGTATGTCGTATCTGCAACATTCTGCAAACTTCTGCAAAGTTCTTAGATCTCTTGCTTTGAGGTCAGCGTTTTGCAGAATGTTTTGTAAATAGAAGGTGATGAACTGTAAATAGAGTCTGCAGCTCCTGTCTGCGGTGTATGTAATGTATCTATTATCTGTTCTAGTGTCTGGCTGAGCTTTGCTGCTAGAAATGAGCTGTTCTGCAAAGGGGCTCAGTGCTTTCTTCTCAGATAACGCCACCTTCGGGCTGGAGTGTTTTTGCGCCCGTTTTTGCGCCTAAATGAAGTGATGAATATCATTAGCCGCAGCAAAACATCTGGATTGGTAAGATAGATGAGGGAAAGCTGGTTATTTTTGCTGTGCGGCTAGTTTGGTGTTCAATCGCAAAAATGGCGCAAAAACGGTGCGCCTGAATGAAAAGGCGCAAAAACAACAGAAAAAAAGAGTGATACATGTGGCCCATACAGTACTATCTTTTTTACTGATCTCATGCACCTCACAGATGACATTGCCAATTAATTTGGTCTTTTTCAATGTTTTCCATGGACAAGAAAGGGGACCTTTAAAATTAGGATGTTAAATTATGGGGAAACACTATCCATTAATCCTCTTGCAGCGATGCATTGTTGTGATCCTCTGATGAATTAGAGCTGCAGAACTAGAGATGATAGTGTGAAACCAGCCTTGGAGAAGCTATCCGGCCACTTCTCAAATAAACTGCATAGGCGCATCAATAGAAGCAGGACTGTGCCGCACTCATGTGTGTATGTACATGTATATCGTATTGAGCTGTGCCACTATATACATAGTAGTATGAGTGTGACATTTCCATCCCATATTGTGTAGGTAGGATAGGTGTAGATAGAAATACACACACATAAAATCACACCACCATGCTCTCTTCTCTGGTACAATGCTGCATCTGAAGACTGTCAAAGGTCATGTGTGTTGTGTGATGTTAGACATGAATAAGGAGTGTAGTACTGAACTACACTGCATTTGACTCTGTGCCATGAGAATGCTCAGTTACAGTGGACATAACATGTGCCCCCAAAGTCTTTGTGCTTACCTTCTTCATTTTTTTCCCCTTGGGAAATACAACTCTAGTCATCCCTGCCCATTAGCTGTTTGCAGGGGCCATGGCCCTTGTATCAGCTCTGTGCTTCTTAACTGTTAGGGTACATTCACACGCGGTATGCCCGCCGTGCGGGCATACCGCCGTGTGCTGGAGGTGAGGAGGAGGTGACCCCTCCTCCCTCCATAGGAAATAGCGGCACACGGCCGCACATCCGCCGAAAGATAGAGCTTGCTCTATCTTTTTGCGGTGTGCGGCCCGGATCAGTGCCACAAATGTGTGGCACCTGATCCCCGCCGTGCTACTATTGCCGTCTATGGGGACGTACATACGGCCGCAAATTTGCGGCCGCATGTACGGCCCCGCAGACGGCAGTGTGAATGAGCCCTTAACCTTGATTCATCTACCTACTTGTGATCTACTGGAAAGTAGCAGTGCAAGTTATTTTGGCATCTTTTTAATAACTTGAGCAAATCATAATATCCTGCATAGTCAATATTATATGTAGGGGAGCCTGTAGTGCACTACATAACAAGGGCACAGCACTAAGTTAGTCACCACTTTCGTAGATCTGATACTAATAAGTCATCATCAATTGCGGACGATCCTTTCAAGTGATCCTTGATACCTTAAAGAATAGTCTGCAGTTAAAATAGATATATCCTGACTGTAAAGTAAACACGCATGTGAATGTGATCTTTATATGCATGTTATTAAATAATTTGGGTGGTCAGGTTATCTATCTATTACTTCCATAGGAACAAGGTGATATGGAGATGTCACACAGATCTTGTGCCCATTTCTCTTTGAAGTCCAGTGTTATATAAGAGATAATGAGAAGGGAGGTGGATTTATGCAAAATGTAACTGCTGTGGGCCAAAGAGGTCATGGGCGGCATCTGCTAAATATCTTTTCCTTGTCAATATACATTCATATTCTAAATCATTTTGCGTCTAGGTTTCGTACACAACATTTTTAACAGATCACCTTTTACACTGTTGTGGTATTGGGATTCTTACATTGAATATAAACAATATAAAAGACTTATGTGCATGACCCTGTAAGCTTGTAAAGGTGACCTGCAAAGGCAATGTTCGTATGAAGTTGAAATCCCTCCCTGACCAATGTCTATGGCCTCTCACTAGGGCTACACTATACAGCAGTTTTCTGGCTAACAAGCCCTGAAATAATCCCAATACATTGCAAACCACCAGGAATTAGAATTATTTTCCCCTTTACGGTACCACCATGGGAGAAAGGGCCTGGGGAGTTCAGTACTTGCTGTACCCTGCGACCGAATTGGTAATTGTGCAGCTGTACGCCAGCACAGCCGGAGCTGAATACATCAGGAGGGCGAAGCCTCCTGATGTGTCTGGCACTCCGGAGGAGCAGGACTTTCATCATACACTGGAACACGATGTGCTGGAGTATGATAGGTGTCCACCAATGACTCCAAATCAGGGCTATCTGCCAGTGTGGCCATTACCCCATACCGCATGTTTCATTTAAATTATTCGCATATTCCTTACCTACAATGTGCATCAGAATCTACAAAATGAATAATTATGCACACCCAGGTATAATTCAGCAGATGCTGTTTGGTTGGAGTTACCCTTTAAAGCTCCCATATATTTCTGTAGTACTAAAGAGCACAGGCAAAGATTTTAAAGCAACAGAGTATATATGTGTATGGAGTATAGATCATCAGGCGCAGCCTTTCTTTAGAATGTCATTTTATGTTAATTGAATGCCACTGTTAATCTAATGGAGTTTAGATTTATGATACTTTCTACACAATGTCATATTCCAATCAATAGATTTTCCAACATTCGGATGGACAGATGAGAAAATGTGCTTAATCTCGACATTTCTAGGCTATCAGCTGTCAATAATTCCTCATTTGAATCCTTCATACAGGCAGATTAATGCTTGGGAGGTTATTTCATTAATCACCAAAATTAAGTTTTGGGCAGAAGAAAGGGAAAGGTCGCGTGCATTTTAAAGAGCGCTGGTATGAGATGTCCAACCGGCAGTGCTGCAGTGCTAAATTAAATAATACCTAATTGAATGTGTGTTTTAAATAGCCCCTGCTTACTAAACACATCTATTCAGATTGAGCTGCAAAGGTTGCACCCTCCCATCTACTTGCACTGATGTCTACTGGAGCGGCTCCATATAGGAATCTATTGGGCAGTAAAGCTTAGATTAGTGGCCCTTCCGCTAATTATGTTTCTAACTATGAAAAAAACTACTTATAAAAATTACTTATATAATTGTGAACTAATAACACATAAAGGTAGAATATTTTGTGTTAGAGGGAATCTAACAAGAACAGACACAATAAACCTTACTCAGACCCCACAGTGGTGTTCAGCACAGGGTCCCCAGCTTAAAGAGAACCCGTCATGCAAAATAACCCCCCTAAACTAAATATATTTTCATAAACTGCCATTAGAGAGCATTGCCTCTATCCCTTCATTGTCCCTCTACATGCCTGTAAACCTAAGCAATGAGGTCCTAAAGCTGTATGCAAATGACCTGTGAAATGTCCAATGAAGCATTAGCATATTCAAGCTGTCCACTCTATTCATGAGTGGGAGGCACAGCCACACCCCCAGTGCATGACTGACAGCCTGTATAATGGTGTGAGGCTGTATAATGATGTGCTTCCTGGTGCTGGTGGCCACGCCCCCTGCAGCCTGTGTGTGCATGTGTGTGTGTATAGGAGAGATACAGCAGCTCCAGGCAGCCATGTTACAGCAGAACATGTCAGATTCATGTGTAGCTGATGTCTGTGTCTCTCACCTGTATATTAGGAGGATGCAGCATGTCAGCAGATGCAGCACAGATACCAGCAATACTTTACTATACATTACACACAGACATGAGCAGGGGGAGGAGAGGGGAGGGGTAACAGGGGTGACATCACTGCCTCTGACCATGTGACCAGCCTCATTTACATGATAAAGAATAGATGATTTTACAATGATTAATGTATGAAATAACTAGATAAAGGCTGGGATGGGATCCCTGTGAGCTGCTCCAACAGGTAGTAGTGACAGGACTAGTGGCAGAGACCTGATGACAGGTGTCCTTTAAATCCTCCTGCAGCCTCCTCCTGCCGATAAAATCCTATTGTAATAACCTTTATTCCTTTATTTACATAGCGTTCACCAGGGGTGTTGCTAGGGTGGAAAAAGATCCGGGGCACGGGCCCCAATGCATGTGTATCGCACTTTCAGTAATACCCCCTCCTGTACATAACCCCCTCACATTTGATTGTGCCAATAACAACTTTACTGAGGGTATATACAGCTACAGAAACACCAGAGAAATCCCTACTTGTTACATCCAGTGACTGCTGGTGACGTGTTCACTTCACTATTAGGGTGGTGGCACACGTGCCGTTTTGAACCCGCTGTTAGTCAGGTTTTAGTCATGCGTTTTTAGTCCATTACTTAAAAACGGGCCAAAAACGTGTTTAAAACGCCACGTGTAACATCACCCTAAGGTTGCGCTCACACGATTGCATTTAAACAAATACAAGACACCAGACACATTTCACTGGAGACTCATGTGAGATCAAACCTAGGCTCTTCCTACTGCCACGTGTGAAAATGCCACAAGGAATGTCCCCACAGCCCCCCAGTAATGTCCTCGCACAGCCCCCAGTAACGTCTCCCACACAGTCCCTCTGTAATGTCCCCCACACTGCCCCCAGTAATGTCCCCACACATCCATCCAGTAATATCACGCACAGCCCCCTTGTAATCTCCCCCAGTAATGTGCACCACACACAGCCCCCCTGTAATGTGCCCCACACAGATCCCCCTGTAATGTGCCCCACACAGATCCCCCTGTAATGTGCCCCACACAGATCCCCCTGTAATGTGCCCCACACAGATCCCCCTGTAATGTGCCCCACACAGATCCCCCTGTAATGTGCCCCACACAGATCCCCCTGTAATGTGCCCCACACAGAGCCCCCTGTAATGTGCCCCACACTGATCCCCCTGTAATGTGCCCCACACAGATCCCCCTGTAACGTGCCCCACCCAGATCCCCCTGTAACGTGCCCACACAGATCCCCCTGTAATGTGCCCACACAGATCCCCCTGTAATGTGCCCCACACAGATCCCCCTGTAATGTGCCCATACAGATCCCCCTGTAATGTGCCCCACACAGATCCCCCTGTAATGTGCCCCACACAGATCCCCCTGTAATGTGCCCCACACAGATCCCCCTGTAATGTGCCCCACACTGATCCCCCTGTAATGTGCCCCACACTGATCCCCCTGTAATGTGCCCCACACAGATCCCCCTGAATGTGCCCCACACAGATCCCCCTGTAATGTGTCCCACACTGATCCCCCTGTAATGTGTCCCACACTGATCCCCCTGTAATGTGCCCCACACAGATCCCCCTGTAATGTGCCCCACACTGATCCCCCTGTAATGTGCCCCACACTGATCCCCCTGTAATGTGCCCCACACAGATCCCCCTGAATGTGCCCCACACAGATCCCCCTGTAATGTGTCCCACACTGATCCCCCTGTTATGTGTCCCACACTGATCCCCCTGTAATGTGCCCCACACAGATCCCCCTGAATGTGCCCCACACAGATCCCCCTGTAATGTGCCCCACAGAGATCCCCCTGTAATGTGGCCCACACAGATCCCCCTGTAACGTGCCCCACACAGATTCCCCCTGTAATGTGCCATATAGATCTCCCTATGTTCTCCCTCTCACCTCACTCACTCCTGCAGTTCCGTGCACTGCAGGTCATGTGATTGTGACATCATCACAGGTCCTGCAGGGAAAGCAGTGAACACTGTGCCTGTCTCATCACGATCCATGTCAAAGGACTTGGATTGTGAAGAGAGAGAGAGGACATCCGGGGCACCGGCCAAAAGATCCGGGGCACGGGCCCTGGTTCTTTTGACCTAGCAATGCCCCTGGCGTTCACAGATTACGCAGCACTACGTAGAGTTTGCCAAATCAGTCCTCAAATGTTTCTAAGGTGTCCATGTCCCCTCGACTCTTAGCACCACCCACCGCTGTTTTGCCCGTCCTCCACAGGTGGGTGAAATGGTGAGAGGATCTATGCATAGATACACACGTATTATGAGAAAGATATTGGGGCACATTGTCACGGTCCTCGATCCGGACTGTCGACGAGGATGAAGTCCGGCGCGATTCACCAAGATCATGCGTCCGAGATCCTGCATGTATTGCTTCCCCGCTGAGGTCCACCGGAGTTTCATAGTTTATACGGTTGAAAAAAGACACTTGTCCATCATGTTCAACCAAGGAAGGGAAGGGATTGCATGAGGAAGGGATTTAGGGGAAACAATACTATATAACATAACCATCAATGTTATTTAGGTTTAAAAAGGCATCTAGACCCTTCTTGAAGCTCCCTTCTGTCCCTGCTGTGACCAGCGCCTGAGGCAGGCTATTCCACAGATTGACAGTTCTCATAGTACAAAAGCCCTGTCGCCTCTGGTGATTAAACCTTGATTTCTCCAGACAGAGACAGTGCCCCCTCGTCTTTCGATTTGATTTAATCTGAAACAACTTACCACCATATTTTTTGTATGGACCATTCATATATTTATATAAATTAATCATGTCCCCTCGTAGTCGTCTCTTTTCCAGACTAAATAAATCTAGTTGTTTTAATCTTTCCTCATAACAGAGACATTCCATACCCCTTATCATTTTTGTTGCTCTATGTTGTACCCTCTCCAGCTCCAGGGCATCTTTTTTATGGACCGGTGCCCAGAACTGGACAGCATATTCCAGATGAGGCCGTACCAATGCCTTGTACAGTGGTAATATTACATCCATATCACTGTCCATACCACTTTTTACACATGACAAGATCCTACTGGCTTTAGGGGCAGATGATTGTCACTGCATGCTATTATTTAATTTATTATCTACTAGTACTCTCAGGTCCTTCTCAACAAGGGACTCCCCCAAGGACATATTTTGCCTTTCACCTTCTTCTTCCCGATGTATGTGAGTGCATGTCTTGCAAAATAATTTGACATGTAAAATCCCGCACGTTGTCCGTCGTCCGTCGGCCCGCCCGATTTGTGTTGCGTTAAAGCCGGCACTGATGTGACAAAATCCGATCGCATGCAATCCCTGACAACGTCGGAAAACCCAATGGAAATGCAGCCGCGAGACCTTAGTAAATAAGCCCCATTGTGATCTGATGTAATACATGCATATTTTGCTGATTAAGAGAGGAGAAAATGTACGTTTCAGTTTTGTGGTGGACATAATTTGCACTGTGTTCATGCTTCCAGAATCTTATTGAAGAACACATTGGGAGTTATTTATCATTAAGCATTATCAAAAAGCCAAAAAAGCTTGACAAAACCAATGATAAATAACCACCTCTGTGTGTAAGTACTGTCCTACACAATGGATTTCCACCTGAGGATGTAAAGCGGGTAAAGAATAATGCGTACATAAACCAAAGGTGACAAAAGGTAACAACTACATTTTTCTAATGTATAATCTACCGTATTTTTCGGCCTATAAGGCGCACCGGACTATAAGGCGCACCTCTAATAAATGCCTGCTAAGACATCTAGGTTCATATATAAGGCGCACTGGAGTATAAGGCGCAGGATCAAATGCAGTACCTAAAAATGACCAGCAGGTGGCAGACCTGTGCACAGTTCAAGCCTGCTACACTTCCCAGGAAACTTGTCTTCAGGTGTCAGAGAGCTCCGATCTCAGAGGTATGGCTGCTGGGGGTTAATGCAGGGTGATGCAGCAGGGGTTAAGCGGTCTCCCTCTGCCCCTTCTCCTTCCCTCCTCAGCCAGGGTGTTATTCCTGTGGGGTTCCCTGTGGCTCCTTCTCTTTCCCCTGTTACAGGGCTGTCAGGTATGGGGGATTGTTTACTGATGATGATGATTGCCTCGTGGTCGGCACTATGGCAGCTCCGGTCTCTCCGTGCTAGGGGAGGGCAGGATGGGCACAATGTTAGTTGTGGTGCCAGGGCACTTCAGGAGCTAGGGACCCTGTATACTGTGGGGGAAGGTGCAGGAAATTTCTGGGGATGGAGCTATTAAAACTGGTAAATGTACAGTACATCTTGTCTGTAGTACATTTCTGTATAAGTTCATATATAAGGCGCACTGGCCTATAAAATACGGTATATAATTTTAAACATTTTTCTAATTCCTCCAAGGAGTGATTGGGTTTTGTCAAATATTGGAGGGGTTAACAAAGCGATTGGCGAATTGTGCATCAGTGCATAATATTTCCCCAGACCCCAGGTTGTGCTGGATATACTAATAGGCCCCGGCCTCCTAGTTTATCTGGCCCTTAACAGTTTTACCTCCGGCCCTATGCTATAACCTACTTCAGGAACTGGTGCTGGCTATAGCTAATGCGCCAAAGTCGTGCTCCCAACTTGGGCACAGCCCACTCCATTCCTCTCCCTACCTACTTGGCATAGACATGGCGTAATGGGGAATGATGAATTCCAGTTCCAGAATGCAAAGCAATAGTTAACATGCTGGGCTTTTATTGAAGCATGTGAATGAGATTTACATAGATACTATCCAGATGCTGCTAATGTAAATTAGTTTGGATTAGCAGATCTAATGATCCTTAATATGTGTGCACATATGTACACTGTATATGGGCAGCATGGTGGCTCAGTGGGCAGCACTACAGCCTTGCAGTGCTGGGGTCCTGGATTCAAGTCTGATCCATGACCACATCTGCAAAGAGTTTGTATGTTTTCTCTGTGTTTGCGTAGGTTTCCTCCAGGTCTTCCAGTTTCCTCCCACACTCTAAAACATACTGGCAGGTTGATTAGATTGTGAGCCCTATGTAATTGACAGGGACTGTTTTGGCAAGCTTTGTGAAGCGCTGCGTAATCTGTGTGCGCTATATAAATAAAGGAATTATTATTTGTGAAACATACTATAAATATAGACCAGAGTGGCAAATGTTGGTTGCCATATACTTCCAAATGGATTTGTCTTATGTTGGATCTCTGGCTTCCAACTTTCAATCACTAGAGGTTGAACTTAGTTTAGGTTCTTTCTTAGTTTTCTCCATAATTTTTACAAATATCCAGACCAGCAAAGCATTACAGCTAGATGAAGGCTGTGAGTAGCATATCAGCGATCTTCCAATCAATGTGCTGACGGGCAGATTTGCTTATGACACGCTGTATATTTAGTTGGTTGCTGTTGACCATACTTTGTGGTCAGCAGTCCTGATTATAGACAAAGGTCGATACATTTGCATACATTAAGTGTACACTTATTAATCAAATTTCAGTATGCTAGGTCAGATTTTACTACCATCATTCATATAGGATATTATTTTGACTGCGCTTTTAGTTTATATAGCAAGCAGCTCAGTGGGAGGGAGAAGCTCTTCTTTGTGAGCCGTAAAAGGGATTCTCTAGGTCTAGAAGATAAAAGTTTACTGACAAAAATGTATAATTGTTAATTTTTGTAAATACATTTTATTTTTCACTTTTATCCCCTAATAAATCAAGGCTCTGCTCATTGGACATTGCTCATTGGATTATGAATATAATGGCAGAGCCACAGTGAAGACTGACACACAAGCTGACACACAAGTTTTTTTTGTTATTTTGACACAGTATCCAGTGTATCCAATGTTACAAATTTATGAAAAAATATGTTTGCAGTGGCTAATTTGACTTAAACGTTGCATAACTTTTTTTATTCCCATATTATGGACAGATAGATGAGCTATTATTATCTATAGCAGGGGGAAGAAGACTCTGGTACAAGGGTTAGAACTTTCCATATCAGCCGTGGAGCATGGAAGAGCCACAGAGTGTTCCCACACAGAGGTGTTAATTGAATAGATACTTCTTGAGGGCCCTCATAATAAAATCTCCATTTCTGAAATCAGCAAAGACGGAAGACATGCTCTTCTGTCAATACTTTATATTAACGACTGAAAAACCCAATAGTGTCCCCTCAGTGGTCACTGTACTGAATGGTCACTGGATCCTGCGGTTGTGCTATACATAGAGAACTCTACCATGAACACCTACGCGATTGCCACCTAGCGCTGCATTAAAAACTTTTGACAGCCTTTAAACTTGATACATCTCTGATATGTCTAAAAGGGAAATCTAGATCATAGCAGATAAGAACAAATGAGCTTCATCAACCTATTCCTGGTCAGTGGTGATCAGGGTGTTAATTGTTCTGTACAACCAATTTCCCATGTGCTCCAAAAGTGTATCGCCAATATCATTTAATTAGCCCCCGTCTAAGACACAGTGGTTATGGCTAAATCCCATTAACAAACAGGTCAACTAATTGTTTATCAGATGTGTGTTCAGCCGCCTTATCAATATCTTCATTCTCGCTGCATCTTAATAAGCGTTTTCCCATAGATGCACTTAATAAATGAACATTGTAGCGAAATGCGATTAAAAATCATTCTAACCCGATTATTTACGTTGTCTCAAATCCATTGCCGTGTTTGCGCTCACATTTCCAACTCGTTTATAAAATGTGATATAGGATATCTATGCCTCTTTGTAATTTTATTCCAATTTAGTGGCTGTGCAAATATTAATATTTTCCTCAATAAAGGAGCCTTAGAGGATTCAAATGTGTCTCCTCTGAACGTGGCTTTTATGAGAAAGTCTTAAATATGATTTTTAATAAATTTTTGGAGAACTTTATTACATTTCCGGAGGTAATTAGGGAATATATCCCGCAAAGTTTATTCTAAAAACAATGTTTTCAGAAATCCGTTTTGTTTAAAATTAAGAGAAGAAATAAAAAAAAACAATGTTTTCTTGTTCTGTTGAGAAAAAAAATAGCTTTTTCAGATATAGAAATTAAGTCATTTGCTGTATTGTCAGGGCTCTCCTTTATTATAACAGATTAAGTGACTAAGAAACAGGGATACATACTTAGAATCATTGATACTCATCATAAAAAGGTCCAGAATTCTGGGCTGATACATTTCTCAAAGAACTTAGTTTGTCTGTTAAATATCTTCAAATACCCTACATAAAAAACATAGAGTGCAATTATGAAATTCTACAATTGCCACTAGAGGGAGCTGGGGAGATTAATGCATACTATTAATACATTGAACTTTAACAGTATCCAGTCAGATCCTACCAGTTTATGCCCTCCTGTAGTATACCTGAACTGCTCTGCAGGGGATGAGGAGTTCTGTATAAGGAAAAGACTAATGTGGACATTGCAGTCAGCATGGACATATCCTTTTATCTTCTAAGTTGTAATAGAAATCATCAGTTGATCAAAGTCCTCGGGTCATCTTTGGGCATGAATGGTTGGTGACAACACCATTTTATTTTACCTTGATGGGTGGTTGTGCAGCTGTGCTAGATATCGTTTTGTTAGAAAGTATGGGAACCTAGAAAAGAAAATGATTGTCACCATTAATTGTGCATGAAAGAGGCCACAGAAAGTGTCAGTAGCAATCAAAAGACCTTGGGGGCTCTGGAAACCACTGACGGAAAGTACCCACAATTTTCAGAACCTTAACTGCAGTTTAGGCATCATTGTTTGAAAACATTTGGCAAGATATTTTCTCATTATGCCCAGTTTGTACCCAGGTTGGAAGGTGAATGGACTGTCTTCCACTCTCTTTCATTTTTCCATGGACTTCAGTATATGGAAAGTTGCCCTGCATGTGAACTTACCATTAGTAATAAAAGTAAAAAAGTGTTACAAAGATAGATATGAGATGATAGATGCAAAGATAATTAGGTAGGATAGAAGAAAATAAAAGTGGTTACGTACAGGATAGGTTCAGTAGGTTTGTTCTTAAGTTGAATTTGTATGTAAGTCGGAACTATATATTTTATAATTGTAACCCCAGACAAAAAAAAATTTGGTCTCTGTGACAATTGGATTTTAAAAATGTTGGATTGTCATAAGAACCGGGATTAACAATAAAGCTTCATTACAGACACCTGTGATAACTGTTATTGCTGTTTATCGTAGCCTAGAGCTAAAGTACAGTAAGTTACAAATGACCAGAGGGGTCCGTCTTTAACTAGGTGTCGTTTGTAAGTCGGGTGTTCTTAAGTAGGGGACCGCCTGTGTATATATATATATATATATATATATACAGATATATACAGATAATATATATATATATTACAGATAATAGATAGTTGATGTGATTAGATAAGTAAATAATCTATTCACATAAACACCAAATCTGTAAAAGTACCACCACCTTATCCTTACCTCCAGTGACAGATTTCCTATAGCTGTATAAATGACGCCATCTTTCTTTGAGAAACTCCACCCCACTTTTCAATGCAGTTTTGTGTGGCCATATAAAATAGGTTATACTATAATTTTCTTGTCTAAACATATTGTGATAGTTGAGATTTACTAGAAATGATGAAACTTCTCGCTAGGTGCTTAAGGGAAAGAAATTGCACCGTAAAAAATGAGGATTTATATTTACATCTGCATGTGAAATGTGAAATTAGCCCCTGGACTGCCACACAAAGCCATATCAAGTAACGTGTAATTAGGATTAATACCCAGCCAAGGTCTTCTCCGCTGGTCCTGGATATTGAGCCTCCCAAGTCTTCTTAACAAACAGACCATTAACTGGGCCCATTACCACGGTTAAGAATAGACACTGCGTCTATGAGG
>NC_092417.1:86663574-86668574 GCF_040894005.1 Engystomops pustulosus | reverse complement strand
GAGTACACCCCAATAGTTGCAAAGTTTCTCTCATGTTACATAAAAAAATATGCGTAAACAATTCGGGTGCCAGTCGTTCCATGCAGGATCAGTGTAGGGAGCTGGTGAAGGGCTAAAGGGGGTTAATTAGATACAATGTAGCTATAAGCACACGATAAAAGACTTACCTGCAGCTCTCCTGGGCGCTTGCTGCTTTCTCCTCGGCATGCTGCTGGTCAGGGTGCCTGCCTGGGATTTGCTGGCTCTGGGGAGGGGGCAGGAAGAGTTCTTGGGGGCCCACAAATCCTCCTGTGATGGGATCCACTTCTTGAAGGTTGCATGCACCGACACCACAGCCCCGGCTGCCTGCACAGTGCAAGTTTGCAAGAAAACAACAGAGAAAATAGATATAAAAATAGAATCTGTGCAGGGATTGAGGCCCCAAGGCTTCTGCTGCGTAAGGGTGGGGGGCACATATAGGGCATGGGGGGCACTGGAGGCTTCCAGCCTGATCCTCAGCCTGTGGTTCCAGTCTCTGCAACAGGCACAGGCTGATAGAAGGAGAGCTGAGCGCGTCACTCAAACTAGTGTGAGAGGGGAAAGCTCCTCTCTGAGAGACATCAGCACCCACAGGGGCTGTCACTTTAACTCCTTCCTGGAGGGAGCAGCGCTGCTGTCACACAACACACCATGCAGTGACTGGCATTTAACCATATGAACGCAGCATCCAAAAGCAGAAACATGCGCTTTCTGGAGTGTTAAAGGGAGTGTGCAGATAATGGGAGGTTGTCACTTAACTGTTATAGAGACTGCTGTCCTATACACAATGATTCTACACAATGAACATGGACTGCCATGGAACATGCATGATATGTGCCCAGCTCTCCAAGCAGAACACAGGATGTACATGTATAACGTACACTGCTTTCTCACTGCTTGATTTAACTCTTACTATATATGAGGATAGTGAGTGGTACACTATAGATAGATGATAGATAGATAGATGGATAGATAGATAGATAGATAGATGGATAGATAGATAGATAGATAGATAGATAGATAGATAGATAGATAGATAGATAGATAGATGTATCGGCAGTAAAGTACTTTTCTACAGTTAGAGGGGAGATGCTACTACATCTCTATTGCTGAATTGTCCAGTCACACAATGAATATGCAGGCACATGGTCTGCCTTATTGAGTGCATGCTCATAAGACAAGATAATGTGGTTAACATATAGATTCTCCCACTCTCTGGAGGTAGAATTACTCCATTTACCTATACACACATACGCTCCACGTTAATACAGTGATTTTAATTTAACCCTGCATGTACCACAGAGCAGCATACACTTGTGGTCGGCTGTCACTTTAACTTAATCACCAAGACAACTGCCCATTTCCACAATAAGTCCAGCTACATAGGCTGCCAATTTCGGAGCATGCTCCCCTGACAAGAATGTCTCACATGAACAGTGTGGCTGTCAGATTAACTGTTTGTACTCCATAATGGAAGGAACAGATCCCGCACAGACAGATGAACTGGTTGCTGTCACCTTAACTCTTATCTGTGCTGCTACAAAGAGGCAGTGTCTGACAAAGTATATATACACACACACATCCGGCTCTGTCTTTTTAACTCCTTGGGTGTCAGGGGGACTCAGAAACATGCCCTATGCTATACACAGGGATGACACTTCCAGAGGCAGTAGATGAGACACTTCCTAGCTCTGCTGTGCTATTTCCAGTTTCATGGGAAACATTATAGAAAACCTCAAGTATTCTACAGACAGCAGTTCAATGGTCACTGGAGCCCTAGTAGTAAATGACTTATTAACAGAGTATAGGTAGGATAAAACATGTACATGCCCACCTATAACCCTGAATCTCACTGGATGTTATTACTTTGTTCTTTTCAATAGGTTTTGGCTTGCTCTGTCTCAGCTCCCAGCACCCCCCTCCCTGTACTCTGCCTGACTCCACACAGTGTAAAGTCACAACATCCTAGAAGAGTTGCAGCAGTTTCCCATAACAGACACGCCTTACCTTCTTTCTACATGGAGTTAAGTTCAGGCCACTTCCAGAACACAGCATGTTGCTAGAGGCCTTATCCTAAACTATGTGTGATTGCCAAGACCCCAGACCACATGCAGACTCTTCACCCCCCTGCTCCAACTACATCACACTGACCCCTGAATAGCCTCACTTTGTGGCTCTGCACATTCCAGCATGCATCAGCACAGAGGTGAAGGAAGGGTCTCTATGGCACCATTGACATCTACTAAACTTTTTCTGTGTGAAAGCAGGGGGAATACAGTGTATCCTGGTTTTAAAAACATAAGATAAAAATTAATGTGCTTTTGTGATGGGAGTGATGGGGTGGATTTGATGGACCTGGGGTTTTTTCCAAATAATCCACTATGAAACTATGAATGTACTTACAAAAACTGTGCTATTGTTCTTGGGTGATGTTTCTCCACGTACACAGATCAACGCATGACTGACAGCAGGTACCTTCCTCTTTCCCAGGGCAATTCCAAAATGGCTCAAAGACAGGGATGTGGAGTTTGAAGGGAACCCCTACAAGTTGCTTTCTGCTGTGCATCAAGATTGATCAGCAACAAACAAAGAGATATTTTTTGTTCTTTTTGTTTTTATGTCTCTGTTACAATGTGCCTTGTATTATGTGGCCACAGTCGTCACGTATAGCCTTGGCCAGCATCTGGATCTTGCAAGGAGCCGGATCTTGTCTCAGACTCAGATGACACAGTTATGTGGAAGCTGTGGATTACTTCAATCCAAGTTCATAAGAAGGGAACCCCAGGCACGAGCACAGACGATCGATGCGCAGTGAGCTCGATTACGCATTCCTGGCTGGAATCCTGTTCACATCAGAGAGGGATGGACTCTTTCCTAACACTGTCTCAATGCTTTTCTGAGCCTGGATTGCAAGCTATTGCCAAACACCTTCTTGGCTGCCAATTGCAATTTTTCCCCCCTTTGTGTAGCTAATAGATATTTCATGACAGCTACAGCAAATCACAGGCTTCTCTCCAAGTCCCATGCGTCTAGTGCACTCTCTCCAGATCTCCAGCAGATACCAGTAGCTCTGTGCCCTTTACTTTCAGTTTACAGGGAAGAGAGAGGAAAAAAAGAGAGAGGATGAGCTTACAAGATCAAAAAATCTCCTACTGCCCCCATCCTTCAGGAGCTGGGATATTTCCAAATGCCTCCTTCTCTCTCTGCAGATGTTTCTTCTTCACATGCTGCATTCACAGGCAGAACAAGGAGACTGCTTCCCCAACAACTTGCAGAAATGCTGCTCTTCTCAGGACTTTGAAGTTCTCGCTTTTTATTTTTTTTGCAGATATTCTCTTGCTCTTCTTAACTGATGCCAAAAATAATATTGCAGCTGCTTTTTTCCCCCTGAAATGCACTGGAAAACGGGAGATTTAAAAGCAAAAACAAAAAAACAAAAACAAAAATAGCAGTCACAGGAGAGGATGGTGAGTTGGTAAGATCATGCTGCTGAATGCACAGGGGCTGGGGTGCTGCTGGGATTGAGGGGTGTTCAGAGGAGCCAGGGTGTGATTGCAGAGAGGTAAAGGCTTTCCACATCCAATGTGTTGTCTGTCAGGATTAGGTGATTTTCAAGGAATCGGGATTTTTGCAGCCTAACCTCCTTCTTGCCTCCCTCCCTCTCTCTCTCTCTGTTCTATCTGCTGGTTTGGCATTGCATAGTCTTAGATCCGCCCTAACATCTGTCCGTCTAACCATTGGCTCATCCATCAGTGTCACACTGCTGCACTCTGAAAGCACAACACATCACACACACACAGGCTGCCATTCAATGTGGGACCCTGCACAGCCACACAGCTCAGCCAAGGGGGCTCTCTCTGCCTGCACACAGCTCCTGCAACCTCTGCCAAGTAGCCTGGATTTACTCTCCTATTAACTTCCTATTACCTGATACACACAGGATACATCTAACCCCACAACCTCCCCCCTTAATCCATAGAAGCGCAATTTCATACAAAAATTGCCTTTTACTAGAATGACTGCATTTTATTTTCCTTAATGAAACCTTATACACAGTCTTTCAAAGGCAATAGGCTGCTTGGAAATGTTTAGCAATTATTAATGCATTTGGCCATTATTACTACATGATAGTAAGCATTTATTCACAAGTTAGGAAGAAAATCTATAGAAACGCAGTCATAATTGCGTAGAATAGAAGTAATAATAGTAAAAAAGTATCTCACCTTCTAGTTTATAAGAACTCTTTTCTAAAGTTTACCAACTTCTTTTTAACTTGTTATTTATGTCCCATTGTGTTACATCTTTGTATTTAAGTTTTTATACTTGCTATTTCATATATGTATATATATATATATCATATTTATATAATTTCCATTTTGACATAACATGTCATTACCTGTCATTTCTATATTTCTATAAAATCTCTAATTCTGAGAATGTTTACGTGCCATTAAATATTCCAAGCATATAGGGTCCAGTAAAAGCCTTTCTCCTCTTGACCACACTGACAATAGCTTAAGTAATAAATTACATTTGATGATTTTGATTATAATAGGAAGCATATGTGCATGTTGTGGAGGAGCTGGAGAGGGTGGGTAGTATTGATTGAATTAATAATCCCCTATTTTTTTTGGATGATCTTTTTTATTTGAGAGGTGAGAAGGTCAGCACCTGCATTAGACACACAGAGCCCTTTTCCTGCTGTAGAATGTTACATTAACCTAAGTATTGTAAAGAGAGATCAATAAGCATCCACTTCTGCTTTAATCTGCTGCCTAATCTACAAGAACCTGGACACCCCCCTGATTTACAGGGATCTCACAAGCCTCTAACCTCCGTGCCCTCATTCAGGCTTTAAAGCCTAATATGTCAAGAGGTGGGTGGTAAGAGCCATTGAAGATAATTATTTTCTATAAAAAGTACATTCATTTCATTTTGTCTTATATTCTTACTAGGTAAATATTTTGCTGATGACTATAAAA